>NC_056750.1:797615090-797767590 GCF_019279795.1 Protopterus annectens
TGTATCACTGAAAATATCTGGATAAATTTCCAAACAATTTCACATTAATTATGCTGGTCATTTTCTAATGGAAGAAAGTTTTTGAACATTGTGAATGCTCATTTGAACTGGCTGGATGTGTTTATAGAATAATGTTGTTTTTGGGTACAATTACCGGAATGTTAAGGACAAGATTGAATGTGGATGTGTCCAATAGGATGGGTTATAAATTGGCAAACCTAGCTTTTTTGCACTGTTACAATGTCTTCAGTGTGTATTCTTTTTAATTTCCAGCTAAATTTTGTCCTAAACCATCCACATGGTTGTGTTTCCATTTATCCTGTGCATCTATAAGTTTCTTTAGCTATTAAGATGTTCATTTTGTCTTTTCTTCTGCTGTCCTCTTGAAGTTTGGAATATTTGTAAAAAATGTATTGTGTAAGTTTGGATTATTTTTAAAAACTGTTAAGTCATTTAAGGTATTTAGACTTTTTATGTTTGGGACATAACATTGTGTTCCCAGAAACTGCTGAATCAGACAGTGATTGTTATTTATAAGGGAAGAATACAGAGAATTTTAAGTCAGAATGGAATTATTAACATTACATTGTTAATAATTTGTAAGTCAGAATGGAATTATTAACATTGTTAATAATTTGTAAATCAGAATGGAATTAACATTGTTAATAATTTGTAAGTCAGAATGGAATTATTAACATTGTTAATAATTTGTAAGTCAGAATGGAATTAACATTGTTAATAATTTGTAAGTCAGAATGGAATTATTAACATTGTTAACAATTTGTAAGTCCGAATGGCATTATTAACATTGTTAATAATTTGTAAGTCAGAATGGAATTATTAACATTGTTAGTCATTTATAAGCCAGAATAGTATTATTAACATGGGTGGCCACGGTGGTGCAGTGGTTAGCATTGCCGCCTCACAGCAAGATGTTCTCCGGTTCGATCCTCGGCTGGGGTGCCTTCTGTGTGGAGTCTGCATGTCCTCTCTGCGGTTGCATGTGTTTCCTCTGGCTTCCTCCCACATCCCAAAGACATGCCGTAGGTGAATTGGATACTCTAAATTGGCCCTAGGTGTGAGTGCGCGCCTTTTCTGGAAGGTTGGGCGCCAGGCTGGTAACACGGAACCGTAAAACTCCACTGCCAATCATGAGCGGACAGGTGATCCGCTGTGACGACCCCTAACTGGGGAAAAAGCCGAAAGAAGAAGAAGGAGTTAATGTGCATTATCATCCTTCATGAAATGGATTAGCAAAAAAAAAAAAAAAAATGGGTAAGGAATGATATTCTTGAAACAAGATTATCCAGAGCTTTATTTTGTTACTAGATTATGCTAAATCCATCCATTAAAATGTTGCCATATGAGACGTTAGTGAGCATGGATCTACACAGAGTTAATGTGGCCTGATTTCATATAACAAGTTTGCAAATACACCTTATGCAACTGAAGTTCCATGGTAATGTACTGCACTATATGTTTTAGAGATAAGTGACTCGATAAATTTGATATTTTTTGCACTAGGGGAAGAGTGGATACCAGCAAGAATAATGGAAGTGACTGATCCTGCATCCTGTTCTCGTGAGCTTGGTTATGGCAGAATTGTTTAAAGGCATGAGGATCTGGGATTAGTTACTTCCATGGCTGACTGCTGTGTCACTAGTGCAGATGAACCCAGGATTCTAAACAAGGAGAGCGTTCCATCTCTTATTTTGGCCATTTTATGTGATTCCATAGAAAAAGTGTTTCCCTTTAGGAGGGTGGCCTAATGGTTAAGGTGTTTGCCTTGCAAACACAAGGTGCAGGGTTTGAGTCTCACAATGGATAATTGGCTAGGCTTAAAATGGCTCGGAAGAGCAGTTAGCCTAGTACTAATCTAAGTGTGGGAGGCTGGCATAATGGTTAAAGTGTTTGCTTTACAGGCACAAGGTGCAGGATTTGATTCTTGTATGGGGTAATTGACTAGGCTTAAAATAGCCCACAAAGGCAGTTAGCCTAGTACTAACCTATAAACCTATGAACCCAGTGACAGACATTATCTGTAACTCTCAAGAAGTGGAGAGTTCCACTGGAAATGGTGGACATTTATTGATTTGCTTTTGTTTACTGGGAAAGTCCAGCTAGGTTACATTGCTCATTTTCTGTGCAGGCCAAGTGAAAAAAGCTACAGCATATAGTAAATGTACACCATAACAAAGTTTAGACAAACTCTAAAGAAAGGGCAGTGTACAAAAGTAAAGAAATTCATTAAAAGTGGACTAAACAAGAATTATCATGCAACGATATAAAGTGTAATACATGCACAGAAGTGTCACTGCTACACATTGCAGAACATCACTGAAGTAGGAAATTGTGAGTTTAAATGTTTAATATTACTAGTAAGTGAACAGTATAAAATATGGAAACAAAAGTAATTTCATATGCATCAATATTCACTTTCATATGTGAACTGACAGGAGAACAGTAATATATAGTTCCCATAGGAAGAGTGGTATATACTCAGGGTATAAAAACGCCAATTGGAAAGAAATGGTTTCATAAATGAGAAGAAATCTTGAGGATTTTTATCCCAGAGCTTCAGAACATTTGCATATTCTAGTGTGATTTAAATATGGTTTTAGGCTGATTTTAAAAGCAAGGAGATTGTTTGTGATGATGAAATGAATATAATGCTTACTGAGTATAAGGAGTCCCCATTTAAATTGCTGGAATTCTGTTAGCCATTAATACATTGATTGAAGGTTGGCTTTGGGTTTTGCCATTTCATGATATTACTGATGGCTGGAGTACTTGTGGGATGGTGTGATATGTTATGTTGTGCACATATCTGTCTGTGTTTCCAAAGAAGGAGTGGTCTGCTAATGTTGTTGGGTATCGTCTGTGATTCTACAGGAGAGGAGAGTTCCAACAGTGATACTGGATATTGCCAGTAAGCCAAAGGAAGATGTTCATGGGTACATTTTTTAGTGTACAATGAATATAACGTATTGAACAAAACTGAAGGGAGCAGAGATTAAACTAAGTGTGTCAGATGGCTACCCAGTGAAAGTATGACACTGAAACTGAGTCTTGGCACTTTAAGAATGTAAATGTGTGACTCCAGCAAAAACTACAAATTTGAAAACTCATTCATAGGTTCATAGCTGTGTACTAGGCTAATGGCCCTGGGGCCTTTACAAGCCTAGCCCATAGGATTATCCTGGCATCGTGCCACCACATATTAGTTCCCAGTGCCTCTGTCGAGTAAAGCCACTGGAGTGATCCCTGGTGTGAATTTTCTATTTCCCATCCACTCGTCAAGATTTCTCTTGAAGAGGGCCAGCGAGGTGCTCTGCTTGACATGTATGGGAAGTCTATTCCATAGCATGGGCAGTCACTGGGTTATGAACCTGTCCCTCCAGCATGTTCTGTTGATTGTGGCAATGAGGTTGAGGTCTCTGGAGTGTGTGGTACATGGGAATTGGGATTTCTTTAGATGTAGCATTTCTTACAGAGCTGGATCAGACATGGCTTTGTAAGTCAAGCAGAGATCGCCTCTAAGTAGACGATACGAGACAGAATAGTTGGAGTTTTTTTAGTCTGTCCATGTAGGACAAATGTTTAAGGCCTAGGATCCTCTTTGTGAGGTACTTCTGTGGCCTCTCCAGTTGTTGCAGGTGTTTAGTGAGATACATGCCAAATGGGGCATTGTACTCAGTGATTGGCCTAATGAGGGAAGAGTAGAGGGAGACAATAACCTCTTTCTTCCTGGATGCAAAACCTGTAGTAATGAGATGTGCCACATAGAAGGACTTACTGACCACAGTGGCAATGTGGTGGTTAAAAGTGAGGTTGCTGTCAACCTGTGTTCCCAGATCTCTTATAATGCCTTCTGTGTTCAGTGGACTACCATCGATGTGGTAATTTATGGGAACCGGGTTTCTCCCAAAGGGGATGATGACACATTTTTTTGGCATTGAGCTTAAAGCCGTGATTCTGACACCAGTCATTGGTCTCAGTGAAGCCTTTCTGTAGGATGTCAACATCACTCGCAGAGTTAATAATACTTCCCAACTTGCAGTCATCTTCAAACTTTGACAGCAAGAGTCCCTTCGTGTTGACCTGGACTTCAGAGAAGTAGATACCAAACAGGAGAGGAACCATGACCGAACCCTGTGGTACTCTGCTCGTGACTGGTCGGCAGTCTGACTTGGAGTCAGCTACTTTCACACTGTGGGTTCTACCTGTGAGCCAGTTTGCAACCCACCTAGTGATATAGGGGTTGATGCCTAGCTTAGTGAGTTTTTCTATGATTCCTGAGTGGGGAATGGTATCAAAGGCCTTGGCCAGATCAAGGTAGGCTGTATGAACCACCTTGCCTTCATCCACAGCTCTGGTGACTGAATCAAAGAAGTCGACCAAGTTGAGCAGGCATGAGTGACCCTTCACAAAACCAAACTGCGTGGGATCCAGAGTTTGGCAATTCCCTGTATCCTTGTTTATTAGGTCCATAATGATATGTTCCATAGCTTTGCATATCAGACTTGTCAGGCTAATGGGGCGATAGTTCCCAGAGTCTGTAGTCACTCCTGCTTTGTGGAGAGGGATGACTGTAGCAGTGCAGCATTTGGTAGGGACAAAGCCTGAGGTGAGGCTGTGATTGAACAGGGCACACAGGTGAGATGCCAATTCACTCTGTAGTTCATGTAGAACACAGCCAGGGATATTGTCAGGTCCCATAGAAGCTGTATTCTTGGCCTTGGACAGTGCTGTTTTAACCTGTGTAGCAGTAATACTGGGTTGTTACACATGTAAAGTGCTTTTCTGAAGAAGGGGGCAACCACCAACATCATGGGCTGCACTTCTCCCCTTGTCGATACCTTTATAAGTGACTTTGATCGTAGTCTTAGAATTAAAGACTTAGTGTACTTGCTCTGAAGACTGCAGGTATAGTATCTGAACTTTCAATCCTCAGGCACCTGAGCCAGGTCTTACTCAAAAGACTGAAGTAATGAGATTTTTTAGGGCTCTACCTGTGAATATTCACAGTGCTCTGGTAAACAAATACAAATAAAATATTGTCAAAAGACCACCTGGATAGCCAAAAGGCTACAATGCTTACATTTTTTCTAACTAGATCTCAGCATTGCAAATGTTTAATACTCCTGTGGTTTTAGGGCTGGAGGATATCTCAAAGTGAAATATAATTATTGGGTATGGTTTCTTTATCTACCGTCTTTCTTTCTTGCATGAATATTACAACATATACCTCTAGTAAAAATCAAGATGAGGTGATCTGAGCCAGTTCTTGCAAGACATGCAGACAACTGACTATCCACAGCATAGCAGAAGTATACATGCCACTTTCTGGTAGAATGAATAAACATGGCTTTTATTTTTGATTATGTATCTCCACTTGCTAGGACATAAATCACAGTGGATATTGCACCGATAACATATTTGATATCATGGACAATATTCATTCTAAAGTCACATGTAGGTGTAAATGACCTGAGATGTAGCTCCCTAGACTACATGAAGAGAGACATTATAGAGCTGTCGGATTGTGTGTCACAGGATGGTATGTGCCTAGCATTGAGCAGCATTCTACCTTCACCAATGATGATGCTACAATACAAACAGAAAATGATTGACTTTAATAATTGGCTTAGGTTTTGGTGTCATTCTAGGGGGGATACAATATTTGTCAGTTTGGGAGGAAATGGTTAACAAACCATGTTGTTTTGTCAAGGATAGTTTGCACATGTCCCGTCTAGGATTTTGAATATTAGCAAAAACATTTTCCTTCCCCACAGAGCCTTTTTAGTCAATGCCAAACTGACAAACCTTCCAATGTAGAAAAATCTACCCAAGGAAATGTGAGAGTGTTACTGCTCAATGCCAGGAGTCTAAACAAGAAGCTCCACTCCCTCCAAGCTGTCCTCATCTTGGAGAATGTGGACATCTGTGCAGTTACCCAGACATAGTTTAAAGCCGCAGAGAGTACCCTGGCAGTGTAAGGCTTCAGTGCCTTCTACACATTTAGACCAGCAACTGCACAGACAGGGACTAAAGAATCCACATCAGCAACAAGCACACCCCTTGGTTGGTTAAATGGGATGATGCAGTGGAGTTCCTCTACGTCCAGATTACTGCAAAGTCCCATACCATATCCTAGCAAGCTATAGGTCACACTGTATTTACGACCCATGAAACCTACAACTCATACTTAACCCTATTGGAGGTGCTCGTTATTCAAGCAAATAACATCATCATAGGGGGCTTGAAATTTCCCTCTTTAAAATCCTGCATGACCCCACATTTGCAGAATCAGAGATTTCTATACTTTGTAAACACAAACGCTGGGACCAGTTACTGCATACACCTACTTGAGGTGCAAATGTATTGGACCTGGTATTCACAAATATGGGAAAATGCGGACCCCCCCCCCCCACACACACACCATGTCATCTCTCTAGTAAGGTCAGATCACAAAGCAGTCTCTTTTGAAATAAGAATCGGTTCTATATCCTCAGCAAACCCTGTAATAGTTAGAAAGTACTCCACGGCAAACTACCTTTTTATTAAGTGATAATCTGTCAAAATTTCAAGCCCCTCCAAACTAATTTTATCATATCAGCCTATGTGGAATTATTCACAGAAGCTCTCTACAACCATGCCAGTGAATGTAGAAAGGCTGATGTGCCTACCAGACGTAAGCCTAAAACTAAGTCAAAAAACAATCCACCCTGCTGGAATCCAAAATTAATCAGATTGTACAACAAAAGATAAAAAAGTCATAGCTAAAATTAGGAAGTAAAATTACCTCCGTACCATCATGCACCAACTTCAAAACTTTATTAAAAGCGCACCTAAAAACATGCTGGCTATGCCCTTGCAACTCCCACTCTAATATCATCCACCCCATCCAACTACTACCTTTCTTTCACCTCCACTAACTACCTTGATGATAGCAAGCTCAGATGCTCATAAGCCTAGTACTTATTATACAGCAGGAACTTCTCATTGTTACATTTGTTAAAGCCTGTTATGTACTTCACAGATAAAGATTCTAGTTGTCTACTGATGTACTATGTTCTTCATCTGTAAATATGTTGTAAGTAATTTCTATGTTAAATTGTTAATCGCTATGTAATCCAATGTAACTACTGTCTGTTTATTTACTGTGGAGCTTTTCTCCCTGGGCCTCCGCTGAAAATGGACCCACGTCCAGTCGGACACTCCCGGTCAACAAATTTAAATAAATAAATAAATAAATAAAAGTCATAGCTAAAGTTAAAAAGTGTAAGAAAAAGAAGATGAAAACTGTCTCATTAAACTGAATAGACAATTAAGAGGATTAATTAAGTCAAACAAAGCAAATTTTGAGGTGAAGATAGTGTCCTAGGCCAAAGATAACCATAAAGCCTGCTTTAGCTATATCTAAAACTTCAAAGGTAGCAATAGTAGTGTGATGAACTATTGGTAAATGGAGCCATGTTCATGGAACTGGGATATATAACTAGTCTTCTGGCTGACGCATTCAATTCCAATTTTGTTTTATTTATTTATTTTATTTTACATTTGCTTACCGGAAAAGTCCAACTGGGATAAGACCCATTTTCAGTAGAGGCCCAGGGAGAAAAGCTCCACATACAGAGATTACACAAAACTTATTCAAAAAATTATATAAAATTTATACAAGAAATTATACAAAAAATACATGACTTACAGTACACCAGAAATGACATTCTTTGCTATTATAGCTGACATTTGTATTATACAATCATCTGATGTAATTCCTTATTGTAGTGTAGAAATTGTAGTTTCTCAGAGTAAGCTGAGGAAGGGTTTGTAGGCGGGAAATTGGATAGAAAAAATATAAAGTTAGAGATTATCTAGACGTGAGAGATCCTAGATTATGAGGTGGTCAGTGAAGAAGAAAATGTATGACCAGAAGCTATTAAAACTAGTTAGCCTGGGTAGTACAGGAACAAAGCCAGGTGTCATTAAGATCATTTTTAAGAATCTTTTTGATTTGGTTGGTATTTGTGTTGGTTCTGATGCTGTGAGGTAATGAATTCCACCTTGTTGCTACATGATGATAAAATAGCGAGTCCCCTACCGTATTAGTGTATTTGGACACTTGTAGTAGAGATTTATTTGTTGAGCGAAGACTTCTATTTGTGGTATGGGGCTGGAGAATATTTAGAAGGGAAGAGTTTTTTCCAGGTTGATATACTAGTTTGTGTGCTAAAGTTAATTGGTTACAGGATAGAAGTTGTGAGAGTTCTAACAAGGAGAGGTTTTCGAAGGAGTGACAGTGGTGGGCATGATGTGGCAGTCAGTTACAAATTTAGCTACTTTATTGTAGCATGTTTCAAGTTTAATTAAATCTGACTTTTTAAGGTTGGTGAGAATTGGGGAAGCATACAGAAGTGTTGATAGAAGATGGGGTTCTAGCAGTGGCAACCCTAGAGGTGTTAGTTAATTTTTATTTCTGTAAAGAGTACTCATTTTTGTGAACTTTCTTAATTGTTTGTGCTGTATGTAGGTCAAATCTTAGGCTGTTATCTGTTATTACACTTAGTAGTTTTGTTTCTGAATCGGCATTGTTTAGTATTATTCCTGGCTGTGATGTAGAAGGTGCTGGGGGGAGAGGATCTTGTGGCTTGGAATATCATGAATTTTGTTTTATTGGGGTTGAGTATGAGTTGATTGTTAGAGAGCCATAGCTCAGTTTCTGAGAATGATTTTTGGGTTATATCGTGGAGATGCTGCAGGTTATTAGCGGCACATATACGTGTTGTGTCATCTGCATATTGGATAGTTGAAACCAGTGGGATAGCACTATGGAGGTTGTTTGTAAAAGTAGTGAAGAGTAGTGGCCCAAGAACTGAGCCTTGAGGTACTCCTAGTGTGACGGCAAGAGGGGGGATAGGACATTAAGCCATTTTATAGATTGTTGACAGTCCTGTAGATAGCTTCAGAAACATTGCAGTGCAGAGGCACTGTGGTTCAATTTGGATAGTGTATTTAATAGTTTGGGATGGGAGACCTTATCAAAGGCCTTGGATGTGTCTAGAAAGACAACAGTGACTGTTTTACCATTGTTTCTGAGTTGGTTGATGGTATTAGTGAAACTAAGTTGTGCAGTTGTGGTACTATGATGGGGCCTAAAACCATGTTGACATGTTGCTAGCATGTTGTTGAAGGTAAGATAATGAATCGGGTGGGAATGGATACATCTTTTGAGGAGTTTAGATAGTGGAGAGAGAATAGCGATCAGTCTGTAGTTGGTCAGCTGTGTAGAATTTATGCCTTTATGTACGGGGATAATGTGTGCGATTTTCCATATTGCTGAGACATGTTGTTCTACTATGGACCTGTTAATAAGGATAGACACTGGATAAGATATGGCTTCAGCTGCTAGTTTTAAATATTCAGCTGATAACTTGTCAGCTGTTGTTGAAGAGGGGGTGGGGGTTACCAGTAGTGTGCACTCCCTGAATACATTCTAATGAAATTTACAGTCATAGAAGGGTTTGAGCATTAACATACACTGTAACATTGCCTTTACTTTAAGTAAACCGGCCACAGACTTTTGCAGATTCAGCTTGCTGGTAGAGAACTGCTATAGGGATGCCTTACAGTGTCTGTATTAGCTGAGAACTGTGAATGGAAATTAAAAAAAAAAAAAAGATTAGGAAAAGCTGACAAGGGGAGTGCTAGAGGAGGAAAGACTGTATTTATAATTTGTGAAATATAAGAAAGGAGTAGAAGAGAAATAGATAACAGCCTAATAACACTACAGGTACTAAGTTAAATTAAAAACCCTAAGTAGTAATTAGACACTAAAAGATATGTTCAAACAAATACAACAAGTATCTAGGCATGCATACAGTGCTCAACCAAGATTAATGTACAATATCCAGCTTGGCCTGGGTGAGGGGTCACTGTAACATATGACAGTATAACTACAACAGAATCTATAGTACAAGGTATTATGACACTATAGCAGCTGAGTGTCTGCAGACTAAAAGGAATTACATTAGATCCCAGTATAAGCATATAGTGAGCATTAAATTAGTTCAGTGTTAATTGCTTGGTATTAATTTATAAAATGCAGCTGTAGGAACACAGCTGATAAAGCACAGTGTCTTCCTTAAAAACAGTGATAATTACACAATAGTTTCAATAATATGAGCTGTATGGTCAATAAAGTCACAATAAAAACACATAATAATAATAATAATCCCATTAAAACAGTAATGCATAAGCAGAGTTCAGTTTGTTACCAAGACCGAGTGATGAGCATAACCCTTTAAATATATACACATGTAAATGGTGGCATATGTTATTGCTTATAACAAATAATTAGCACATATTCTGAGAATCTTTGGATTTCTGCATTAAAAAAAAACATTTAACAGAACTTACATGGAGGGCACACTACAGGAAGATGCCAAAACAGCAGGCAGAACAGGCTAGAGTAGTTTAAAAATGGCACCGGTCTGAGTGTGGTGTATTTGAAATGTTCTGCTAGCTTATGATTGGAGTTTCTGCAAAAGGGGTGAAGTGATACGCACCAAATGGGAAAGTGAAATGACTGTTACACTGCTACTGGGTTTTGCAGTCCTTAGAGAAAAATAAAAGGCAATGAGAGAGATAACAAGGTGAAAGGTCTGACAGTAGAGCCGCTAGAAGGAAATGAGATTTACGAACGAATGACTAGAGTTCAGCAAATTCAGCATAAAACAGCAGTAGAAGCAGTGAGGTGCAAAAGGGGAGGGCAAAAACAGAAATAACTGCACAGCCAAGTTCTATGTCTGCACAGTGAGGAACAGTCAGTCACTTAGACTACCAGGTACTGTGGAAAGTATCTATGCAGCTGACAGTTTTGTAGAGTAGGAATTCTTAGAGAAATAACCTTATGCCAGGAGTGAGTATGGAGTGGGGGAAATATGAGCAAGAGTATTGGGGAAGGAGAAGACCGAGTAAAACAACAATTCCAAACGAGAAAGTATTGGGTTTAGAGAGATCTCGGTTGGGGGTGGGGGTTACCAGTAGTGTGCACTCCCTGAATATATTCTAATGAAATTTACAGTCATAGAAGGGTTAAAGCATTAACATACACTGTAACATTGCCTTTACGTTAAGTAAATCAGCCACAGACATTTGCAGGTGTAGCTTGCTGGTAGAGAACTGCTATAGGGATGCCTCACAATGTTTGTATTAGCTGAGAAACCATAATTTGGCATTTTACTTTAAGTAAACCACCAGACTTTTGCAGATGCAGCTTGCTGGTAGAGAACTGCTGTAGGGATCCCTCACAGTGTTTGTATTACCTGAGAAATTGTAATTTTGCCTTTACTTTAAGTAAATCGCCACAGACTTGTGCAAATGCAGTTTGCTGGCAGACAACTGCTGTAGGGATGCCTTACAGTGTTTGTATTAGCTGAGAAATGGAGGGCACACTACTGGAAGATGTCAAAACAGCACAACAGGTTTAACCCCTCTCATCCTCAGCCACCCCCCCCCCCCCAAGAAAATACCATCAAACATAACTACTCCAACTATCAGGGAGCGGATCTTAGATGTGCTCTCTACGGCCAACAATACAGCTTTGATGGACCCCAATAATATCCCAGGATGCATTCTAAATAGCCTGAAATATTACCTGTCAGGGCCACTGGAGTCAATATTCAACTACAGCTTCTACACAAGTTTCATACCACATGACGGGAGGACTGCGGTCGTCCCTCTGCACAAGGGTGGATCATCAGTGGATCCGAGGAACTACAGATCCATTACCATGACTAGTCTCAACTGCAAATCCAAGGAAAGAATAAATATGAAGATGATTTACAATGACAAAGGAAACCTTCAGATGCAAGACCCAACCCAGTATGGTTTCATCAAAAGCAGGTCACGCCTACTGAAACTGGTGGACTTCTTTGAGAAGGTCAGCAAGGCAATGGATGAGGGGAAATGGTGCATACTGCCTACCTTGGCCTAGCTAAGGCATTTGATACAATACCCCACTTAGTCATTGTAAACAAACTCGGACCCCCATCCAAATAATAGTTAGTTATAGAGCCCCCTCCGTGGATCATGATGTGCATGAGGCCTGCTTGATCAAACTGAAGTCAATCCATATATTGCCAAACACTTTGGTCATTGGGGATTTCAATTATCCCACCATCAACTGGGAAACCTACTCTAGCCCTAACTCACTAGTGCAAACATTCCTTGGCTTTGTTGATGCAAATGCCTTGGAACAAATTGTTCATACCCCAAGAGGAACAAACATACTAGATCTGGTCCTCATTAGCATGACAAACAGATGCACCACTACATCTGCTGAATCCTCATTAGTTAAATCTGACCACAAGTCAGTCACCCTCAAACTGGCACTAGCACCAGAACTCACAAAGGGTGAAGTCAGACTAAAAAACTTCACCAAGGCAAACTATACCTTCCTAGAGGAAGGTATATAAGCATTCCAAGCCCCATCCCCAGCTGGAAGTGGTCAGTACACCAAAGCTTACACCAAAGCCCTGTACAACTACTTGTATAAGTTTATAGACTCAGCTGTTCTAGACAGAATCAAAGCCAGATTCCCAAGTAAAAACAAGCCTCCCTGGTGGACATCCAGCATCAACCAGCTCTATAACAAACACAAAAAAATTAATGTCTAAGAAAACTAAGATGAGGTCCCAACAATGGAAAAGCACCCTCCTTGGCCTCAACAGGAAAATAAGACAACATGTCAAATCCTCTAAGGGTAACTTTAAGAAAAACTTAGCAATCACAGATAAAGATAAGGATTACCACAAGGCCTTTTTCAGCTGTGTACACAACCTAAAAGGTAGGACCCAAGCATGTGCCGAACTAGTGACTAACAGCATCACACACACTGAAGCCTCAGGGATAGCAAACCTGCTGGTGGTCTGATACAGCAAAAATTTCAAATCCTTATTCCCTCCAAACGTATCACAAACCTTGCCCCCACCCTATATATCCAAAGAGCAGATCTGTAAAGCCTTGTCTAAGGCAAAAACACAGTCTCTATGAAGCCAGATGGCATCCCAGACTGTCTTCTAAACAAACTAAAACATGAACTACCATCACCATTAAGTACCCTATTGAATCACAGCCTAACAACAGGCTATGTTTGTGTGGAATGGAGAACCGCAACAGTTATTCCCCTCCACAAAGATGGCCTAGTAACAGACCCGGGAAATTATAGACCCTTAAGCCTGATCAGCTTTATCTGTAAGACCATGGAAGTATAATTATGGACCTCATAAATAAAGGCATAAGCAACCTCCAAACTCTGGTTCCTAACCAATTCAGGTTCATCAAGGGCAGATCCTGCCTGTTAAACCCAGTGGATTTCCTTTAAAATGTGACCACGGCCATTGACAAGGGCAAATCTGTGCACACAGCATACCTCGACATGGCCAAGGCCTTCAACACAATCCCACACTCGGGCATTACCAATAAACTTAGCAAACTGAATGTAAACCCCATTGTTGTAAGATAGGTTGCCAAAAGGCTCACAAACTGGTCACACCCTATCAAAGTTGGTGACTCCACCTCACCCAACAGACCTGTCACCAGCAGGGTACCACAAGGGTCAGTGCTGGGCCCCCTACTGTTTGTTATATGCTTCTCAAATGTTCAGGCCAAAACTAAGGGGCTGTGGCTGACCAAGTCTGCAAATGACTGCAAACGGTGCAATTACCGAATCACCAAATTATGTCTGTATACTTCAGGAGAGTCCTACTCAGGCCAACGACTGATGTCTTAGTCACAGTCTCAAACTAAATGCAAAGAAATGCATCATCATTCCCTTCAGTAAAAACAATGTCTCTTCACACTATCAAATTAACAACAATATCTTATGTAGCTAAGAAGTTGTAAGAGATCTGGGATCACAAGTAGATTGTGGCCTTAACTTTGACCACCATGTGTCTACTGTAGTAAGGAAGGCTTTCAACTTAGGACACTTGTTTAGCAAAGGCATTGCCTCTAGAGCAAAGAAGGTAATTACCCCTCTGTACTCATCACTAATCAGGCCCACAGTTGCATATAGCACCTCTTTTGGCATGTACAGTACAAAGCACCTACAGCAACTGGAGAGACCTCAGAGGTTTTTAACAAAGAAGATCAAGGGACTCCAGCAACTGCCTTACACAGACCGACTAAAGTCCCTGTCAATATACTCAGTATCATACAGACTTCATAGGGGGAACTTATGCCTGGCTTACAGAACAATCATACTTCTCAACTATACCAAATTCCTCAATATTTGCTGATTTTGAGGGCAAAATAATGGGGTGCCACAAATTTCTGAGTTGCCCCTTCAATTCCCGAATTCACTTTTTTTTTTATTTACTTTTTAAAGTTATTGCTGACATCATCATGCATCACCAACATATCCAGCAATGTCATCAACATGCAGGGATATGCATGGTGACATCAGCTTCGTGAGGCAGTTCCTGACTGTTGCCTGAAGCTCTTTCTAGTACAGTCCTTGAAATTACATGTAAATATTAAGAAGTATTAGTGTTTTCTCTGTTCTGTCATGACAAGTAATGTGGATGTGTAATGGTTTGAACAAGTGGTGTGTCAGCCTGTACTACCATGGATCCAAAGAAAATTCAAAAGCTGGACATGGTCTGTAAGAAATTGTAGTTCTTCTCTGTTTTTGGTGTGGATTATTATACAGTTGTATATTGGTCAGCTGAAGTTGAAAGACCATTTGCTTTTAAGTTTGTAGTATTTTTATTGTATGGGGTGTCTTACAGATAATGTTTTTGGTGGTGGTCCTGCTCACAGCAGTATTACTTCTGTGTCAGGAATTTACATGTGACGCGTAATAGTGCAAGGAATGCCTTTAATACTTTTTGTGTGACTGCTTTTACAGTGGTGTAGTAAATACTATTCATTTGTGGTGGCTACATAGTAAATGCAGTTGATTTAAGGTGAAATCCCCTTTCCATGTATGCTTGTTTTTATTTTTTACAGTGCTTGAAATGGTTTTGCTGATTGTTATTTCTGAATAGAAAAATAAAAGTTAGATCATTTTGGAACAGGAGGGCTTTTCACGCAGCATTTCACCGACAGTAAAAGTTTTGATAGTTAAGCTTTGTGTTAATATGTAAAATATATATTTCTTCTTTTTTCTTTGTATTGGAGCTTCCCTTCCCGGGCCTCTGCTGAAAATAGGTTTTCTTACCCAGTCGGACTTTCGCAGTAACCAAATGTCAAATAAATAAATAAAGTAACCATGGTCTGGTACTTATTGTATGCGTTTTACTTGTTATGCCTCAGTCTGTTTCAAGCATCATAGGTAACCTGCTTACCTCAACTCAGTGACCATTAAGTGTATTGCTGTCCAGTTAAAGGTCAAACACTGCCCCAGCCAGCATAAGGTACATATTCTCTCTACAAACATTCTGAGATCAGTAAAATGTGGATAACCCAGGGGTGTACTCTGTGGGTAAGCGTTTTCATTATGTTACCAACTTTTGTAGTTTGTAGCAACTTTAGTTATCAAAATGATTGTGTCTTTCATTAATTTGATACTGTTTATTTTTATATTTTAATAAGCATGGAAGAAGTAAAAAAGCAAAACTGAAAAACTGCCCCTCCGCCAAAAAACATCCAGAAATAAAATCTTTTGCTGCATTGTCGGCACGCTTCATACTTCTGCTTTTCTTGGTGGACAGTGACATTTTTTTCATATCTCGTTGTTTCACTTTGGATTTAGAAAAGCAGAGGTAGTGCAGTAAAGAGCGACTGTATGTAAGCAAGTGATTGTACTGGGTATGAAGTGGAGCACATTGGCACGAAGGACCATGGAAAGTGAGGGGAATAGTCCGCTAGTCGGGTAGTGAAGGAAAACTGAAGTTGAATGCCCTTTTACATGCTGAGATAGAAGTTGAAAGTTTCAAACATTTGAAAGGAAGAAAGTACAGTACTGAGTTATTTGCATAAAGTATGCATCTTTCCTCAAGATATTAGGTAAATAGGCTTAGAAATCACACCAGAGCTGATTGATTTATTTTACAATTGTTCCATTGCTGTCATTGTTCGAGTTTTTGCTGGATTGTGATTTTCTCTGTTTCGATTGGTCAAAGCTGTGCACTTTCAACCAATGAACAGCTGCCAAAATACCCATTAGCCCAAGACAGAAAAACAACTGAGTCACTCAACAACTTTCTGTATAACTTAAGAGCTAAGTTTAGAACCGATTGTACCAAGTTTGGTTTTATATTTAAAGTAATTCTGGGGGAATTTCTAGATTCTTCAACACATTATGAGCCCCAGCCTTGGGTGAAGAACATACCTCTCAATATCTCTGAGCAAGAAATCTGGACAAAGCCAAAAATAATGGTAAGACAAAGGCCCAAAAATAGAGACAGGTTTTAAATATTGCACCTACAAACTCAGATAGTTGCTAGAATAACATGTTTTGCATTATTATGTATTTTCTGAGGGATATGAAGTCTGAAATTCAAATGACTACCATTATTTATTATTATTTAGTGACGTCAGTCTTCGTGTTGTTATCCCACAGTTCCACTGGAGTGGATGGGGTCACATGATTATGCATACAGATTTTATGTTAATCATCATCCCGATTTTTAGCCAGTTGTACCTACTTTTCATGGGCCTATGTCCAGGTTTTTGGTTTGCAGGTTGAGAGGTATGAGAGCAATCTCTGACCCAAACCTAATGAATTTGCTGCACATCCATAAATCAAACAGGACTAGAGCCACACATTCTGTGGACTTAAATATGGCCTGCAACTTGAATAGAACATGCTGGAGGGACAGATTTGTCTCCCAGTGACTGCCACATCTTTGGAATAGGCTGCTAATTCATGTGAAGCAAAGCACCTCTATGACACTGTTCAAAAGGAACCTGGACAAATGAATGGTGAACCATAAATTCTTACTGGGGATAGTGCCCACAACCCTCCTGGACATTGGCAGTCATTACTAAATACAGTCCTGGGTATTGACTAGAGTATCATTGATACTACATTGGGATGAAACGGCTAGGCTTGAAATAACCTCCGGGTTGATAGCCTAGTAACCTCCTGTGATCCTATGATGAAAGAAAACAGCAGAATTAGAATTATGTGTACTGTTTTCCGCAATATCAAAATACTTAATTTATGGACTAGGTATAACATGCTGCAAAGTAGAAATTCTAGTGAAGGAATAATTAATCTAAATTTATAGTGTGTCCTATGAGTAAACTGGCAAAGTATGAAAATGCATTAAACCTTATTTTCAGTAAAAAATATTTATGTACCCAGTTTTTATACTGTAACATTGTGGCTTCTACAGATCAGTAAGCTATGGAGAAAATTTTAATTGTAGGACGTACTTTGTCAAGTGAATCAGACATACTTGACTGGTTTCACTCACAATTGTTTTTTTTTCCCAAGGAAATATAAAACATGCAGTTTATTTCTTAATTTGTATACTAACATTCACAACCTCATAACTGGATCTCAAACATAACTGGAACTAATAATTTCAGCTTGCAGAATCTGCAAAGTTATCTCTAATTATTAGAGAAAAGGTTTGTTTAAATAGACAAACTTCTTTTTTATGCATGTATGTATGTATGCATGCATGTATGCATTTATGTATCCATATTTATAAAACCTGTGTTCAAATGTATTTGTGCCTAAGTAAACGCTGCATGAAAATACATGTACCTACCAGCCTCTAAGCCCAAGAAATCTAGACAAAGCCAAAATTAATAGAGAAACAAAGAGACCAAAGTCAGGGACATATTTTAAATATTGCTTTTAGAGACTTGCTTGAATAACAGGTTTTGTGTTAGCATACCTTTTCTGAAGGAGATAAAGTCTGGGGTATTTTGTAGACTTCATTTCTGAATGATTAGCCAGAAAACCACATATTTTATGAGGAACAGACCAAACATATGAGGCAAAAGTCTGGGCAGTTGACAGGTACAAGCACCAAAGAATAAAGTTTCCCCTCAAAGAACACATGCAGTGGAATTGCATGTAATACAGGAAAATAGCCACTAGATGTCAACAAAGAATAATAAATGAATATTTAAGAATTGTTTTAAGATGAAGTTGACTTCAAAAACATTCAATTTAGGACACGTTTTAACTTAGTGTATTATATAAACACATTAAAAACATCAGTTATTTGAAGTAAATGTGAGAACTTTGGAATATTTGTACACATACATATTTCTTCTTAGAACTTAGAGATGTTTTTCAGTGCTGCAGTTCTAGATGATTTGTTCCAGTCATGTCTGAGATCTTGTTACGATATTGTGAGGGTTTTTTTCATAGAAAAAGATAAAAACAAGTTTCTTTTTGGGCTCCATTGAAAAAGGGTGTGAACAAAATCACTCCAGTTTGTTTGATCACCCAAGTTATTTGTATCCTTCTTTATTACCAATAAGTGCTGTAACTGTTTCTTTTTGTGTTTGACATTTAGAACTTTTGTCATGTGCACTGTACCCCGGGAATATTTGGTTTATTTTATTTCACTGTATTTATTTGATTTCAGCATATTCAGTTATTTTAGGTTTGAAGAAATATGACTTATATGATTATTTTCGAATACCAGGGTCTGAGGAATCACATTACAGCCATTTTTCTGGCATGCTGCACTATAGACAGAAGAACTTAGTAGACATTTGTTAAGAAAAATCTGTCCCTCTCTGTATGATGCCTGCACTGGTTTGCAATATCACGTCTTTTGCTGTGTAAAATAGGCAGACCTTGATGGAGTTGGCTAACATTGCAAGCATATTTCTCATCAGAAAGCCTAGGAGGAAGTAGTGCTTGTTTTGAAAAACTTTTCAGTTTTTGCAGTTATCAAGTTAATCGCAGGTTGAATATTAACATACTTTGTTCTAAGGCTTTCAGTTCCATTTGTTTTAGCATTTCCCTCTGCTGTAGAAACCTGTTTGTCTGTAAAAACAAAAAACAAACACATGTGCAACACTGCTTTACCAATAAACAAATCCTTTCAATCTGAGATCACCATAAAAGAGAAACATATTTCTTTCTTTGCACTGTGATGATCTTGGAAATGGTAGTAATACACAGTCGTTGGAGATGTCTCAGGTGCAAAGGCCACTAAATACCAAACTCCACTCCTTTGCAAATGAGTAATACTAACATTACCCTTTCCCTGGAGTGCAGCAATCTACTTTATATTAAGAAGAGGGTGCAGGAAGTAAAGCTGTGCTCCATGAGGGTATGGTTCAAACCAAAGGGTGAAAACGTCACAAAGACAAACCATTCAATAAAGACTCCCACGAAGGACCCAGCCAAGCGTCAGTCTTCATTGTGTAGTACCTTAAACCTCAGGTAGTGAGGAATATATGTAAATGACCCCTTAATGCTGAAACATGCATGTCTACAGCATATATCTCATGGATCTCCACTACAGAATTGGAAGGTATTACACAGTGAAGACTCTAGCTTACCCATTTTTTCTGGTAGTTTTTACTCCATGGTGGTATGAGAGATGTTGCATCTATGCAAAAAAAAATGGAGCTGAATTTCACTTTGAAATTTATGTTTCAAATACAAACACAATTCTAATTCATTTTAATTGCATATTATAGACTGCAAAGATTATGAGAAACGTAAAGAACTTTCTGGTCTTTATCTCCTGCAATTCTTTCTTTTCATGAAACAGTGCTTTTAATAGTTCTTTCCAGCATACCTCTCAGCTGTCCAGATATTTGTGTCATATTTTTGGTCTGTTTCTCATAAATTTTGTGGTTTTCCAGAAAATCACTGAGGATTGAAGTCACTAAATACTGACATGTATTTGACTTTCATACTTAATATTCTTCAAAAAAATCCATGCTAACATAATTCCTGTTATTCCAGCAACTTTCTAAGTTTTTAAGTGCAATATTTAAAATCTGTCTCTATTTTTGGGCCTTTATCCCCCCCCTCCCATTATCTTTGGCTTTTTCCAGATTTCTTGTGCTAAGTGATTGAGAGGTATGGTTTCCAGGATAATTGTTTTGAGACGTTTTCTTTGTCTAACCAAGCCATAGTTTTCTAATTCAATATCCGTAAGTAAAACAGAAAGAGTCCAATTTGGGGAAAGAGTAGATCCCTGCTTATTGGCCCATTATGCCCATTATGCATATACCTACGAATGATACAAAACTGACATGTAATTCCCTAGGTAGTAATCCTGTCACATTAGAGATCCTTTAGCTGTACATTGTACAGCAAAATATGGCTGTTAGTGATACCTGGTAAACAGAAGAAAACAAAACATAAGAGTATTTTGCTTTACTGCCTGAAAAGAGGTTCGGTGTCTCATATTGTTCCATGAGTCTAGTTTCATTCCTAAACTCTAAGTGTCTTCCATTCATGAAAATACTTTCTGCCTAGCTGTCATCACAAGTTTATAAAATGACATGTTTTTTGTTGCACATCCTGTTTAATGCAAAGATTTTACTAGGAATTCTTGCCAACTGCCAATGGCTGCATGTTCAATTCATCATCTTGGCTGTTTTGATAGATTATCAGAAAAAAATCATTATTTTGGCATCTGATTAGTGTTCTTCTCACCAAAACATTAGTACAATACCATAACTGGTGTTTTTGCTTTGATTCTAGACATAAAGTTCTGAAAATTAGTTTTTCTTATTCTGTTGTATGACTGCATTTTAAATTGCTTTTCTGTATTTTATGGTAGATCCAGGAATACTGGACAATGCTTATTCATCACACTGGTTCTATACTAGTGAAATTCAAAGTTCAGAATTGTCTGTACAGTTCATTAACATTTAAACAGTATTAGGCCATTTTCTGAAGTAAAATGCAAGACTTGACTCCAAGGCTCTAATTACTGTGACCTCCACTCCCCATTTTGTGTGGTTTCTCTTTTTTTTTAATTTTTCAAAATGTTGGGAAGTTTCTGATTCCACGTTGGGAACGGATCAGTCTTTATGTGGGTTCTCTCTTTTTTAATTTCTCCAAGTCTTTTGGGTTTTTTGTACCATGATGAGAATGGACGCCATTCTAAGTTAAAGTATGATTACAGCTCAAGAAATTAATATTCTTTCAATCTTTGATGTCAGCCAGAAGTGCTCTTTGCAGTACCCGCAATGTACCTAGTAATGACTCTTTCTTCAATTCATATGGAATTGCATGTAGCAGTAACATATCTAAGTGGTGGTGTCTCGGCTTATCCTGGTTAGGAGTCGCCACAGCGGAGCTCCGGTCCGCTAATGTTTGGTAGTGGATTTTTACGTGCAGAGTTACCAGCCCTGACGCACAACCTTCAACAAAGGCACGCCCATTCATGCATGCCTCCACACAGAAGACGCTCTAGCTGACAATCGAATGTGACAACGTCTTGCTGTGAGGCGACAATGCTACCGCAGCACAACTACCGCAGGTTAGCAGTAACATATCTAAGTATGATTGTAAATTCTTTTTTATAAGACTTGTTTCTCCTACTGTTATTGGAACTGTCTGTGTATCCTCCTTTCACATTGCCCTTGTTAATGCCTGCAAATCCTGGTATTTTATGATTTTGTGTCTCTCTGTACATAAGACATCATAGTCACTGGGTGAAGTAATTTCAATGATCAGTGCTTCTCTTGTCTTCTTTTTATGGACTACTATATCTGGTTATCTTTCATCTGTTTCTTGAGCTGTTGGTAATGGGTGATCCTATGTGATATAAACATCATAATTTTCAATAATGCTTTGTGGCTCATGTTTTCAGTGTTTTCGGTGTTTTTCAGCTACATTCTTTATTATACTTTTCAGTATACAATCCTCCTGCCATTAGTATATCACAACCAGCAGCAAGATGCGCAACTGTTTCCAATTCTGTTTTATAAAACCTACATTTGTCTGTTTCTTCCACATGTTCAATGGACTTTGTAAACCAATGTGTACGTATTCGACAGTCTTGAGTAGACAATATTAACCTTTCGTCTTTTGGTTTAAATTCATCTCTCCTTAACCATTCATGTATTCAGTCCTGATCAACATGAGGTTGTTCCAAGAATTTTCTATGCTTGCAACTGTATTTTTGCATTTTCCACATTTCTTGCCTTTTCATCTGATCCTTCACCTTATATTCTTTCTTTTGTTTTTGGCACATTCGGTTGCTCGCTGATTTTATCTACTCCTGGTTTGATTTCCATTCTCGCTTTGATGCCGATATGCTTCCGCTAAACTAAGCAGGGAAGTCATCTTAGACATATTCTTCTCATGTTTCAAAACTTTCACTACTTTTGGGTCTTATGAGGTCAGCAGCTATGTATGTAGTCCCACGATTGCAGATCTATACATGTAATCAGTATTGATGAGGACCATTCCTCCTTCAGAATGAGAAATATACAGTGATTTTTATAAATCATTTGATGAGCATGAAGCATCCTTCTTGTTTTCCTGTCCAACCTATTCAAAACCTTTTGGGACTAGTCAGTCACTCCAAAACTGTAAGTTAGGACAGGAAGAACAAATTGGTTTATAGCTTGGACAATGTTGTTTTCAGTATTAATTTTAGTCTTCTAAAATATTATTATAGGATCCCACTCTTGCACTGAGAATTAATAGAATACAGGAACCACAATATTACTGTTAGTTATGATTATGCAAACTTGATTACCTGATTCACTTGCAAGTAGTCAGAGACATGAAGTTTGCCTACTATCCCTCAAGTGCTACGATTTAGGCATAGTGGCATGATTTTTGCCATCAAATTTAACCTCACTGTTCATAGCTTCACTGATTTTGTGCAGTTGTATTTGAAGCTACATACATCATTAAATTTGTGAGTCAGTCCTATACATATTTGTTATATCATTAAATCCTTCTTTGCTTAAGAATTAAGGGCAAATCCAAAAATAATGGGGGTCGGGGGTTAAAATTCAAGGACAATTTTTAAATATTATTCTTAATTTATTTAAAATGTTAATAGAGCAATAGCAGTAGTGCACCAAGTGTACCTTGGGCCCTGAGTTCTATGGAGTAGCTGGGGAGAAGGCTGCATGGTCCTCCTCCATGATATCAAAAATGCTTTGGAATGTGATTTTATGAAAAGTGTGCTAAGATGACAACTTCAAGGTGAGATTTAGTGCAGGGGATATTAAATGTTAAACTTTTTCGGAAGGTGATAGTAAATAGGGTGCACGTGAGGAATGCAAAGCTAGAATAGGGACAAGACAGGATTAGGGCTCCCATCTATCTTATTGGTTCTATTTATGAAGTTAAATTGGTACCTTTTCCCTATGGAGGAGTGAGAAAACAAGAGTAGGGTTTATTGACCAAGACAAAGAGTCATATAATTAGAAAGTATGATTTTTCCTACCACAGAAGAAGCTGTTGGGTACAACAGGCTGGAGGAAAATAGAAATAAATAAATAGAAATATGCTTGTGGGGGGTTCAGTGGTAGGAAGCAGTAAAATAATGTTTTTATACGTGCTCTAAGGATACTTCCCCTGTGGTGCAGCGGTAGCGTTGTTGCCTCACAGCAAGAGGTCCTCCTGTTCGATTCTCAGCTAGTGTGCGGGGAGTGCCTTCTGTGTGGAGTCTGTGTGTCCTCTCCGTGGGTCAAGTGGCATTCCAAAAGACATGCATGAATGGGTATGCCTTCGTTGAAGGTTGGGCATTGAGCTGGCAACTCGGCACCGTGAAAATCTACTGCCAATCATTAGCGAACCGGAGTTCCGCTGTGGCGACCACTAACCAGGAAAAGCCGAAAGACAACAACAACATACGTGCTCTAAGGATATCATACAAAAGTCCAAATACCACACATTTTGAAGGCGTTAAGAGGGCCCTTCCTTTTCCTTTATTAGTTCTGAATCTTACATGTGAATTACTTTACCTGTCAGAATATTTCCAAAGATCACATTATCTGGCTGTACTTGTGGATTTCATTTTCCAAATTCTGGAACTTGGGCAGATCAGCGGTTCCCTGGTTCTGATACCTGGTCTGGTATTTGATTTTGTCCCTATCTGAGGTCATTTAAGAGATACAGAATGTACATGACCAGTATAAATAGAGAAGGTAGAGCGTATGGATTAGTAGGGAGAGAATGGAAGCTATTGTAAGGGATTGAATGTTGGGTATTTCAGATTTCAAAAGACATGTGGCAGCAAAGAAAGTAGAATAGGATGTAAAGGTGTGGAAGGAGGAGACAATGTGGTGTGTGCCTTGGGAAGAAGAGAAAAGAGTACACAGAAATGACAGGAATGTTTGGAAGGTAGAAATGAACCATGCAAATGTTATGTGGAAGATGGAAAGGTTTGAGAAAGTGTGGGGAGAAGAGGAGGATTTGTGGAACGACAGGGTGAATATGACACAGGAACAGTACCAGAAGGGAGAGTAAGTGAATTAGGATGTCCTCGGTGAACAGAAGAAGTCTGCAGTAAAGGTTTTTGAAGAGTTTGTGTAAATGTATGGGTTGGGGATTAAACAGCAGTCAAATTACTAGGTTAGGAAGGCAGTAGATAGTGAGCTGGGGATGAAAGCAGGAGGGGCAGCAGATCTCAATAATAATGTCCCGGGAATGCTGGGAAGACAGAGATGGGGCTGGATATAGAAAACTAGAGGTGTTTGTAGGAAAGGTAGGTGTACAGAAATTGAGGACAAACTGTAAAGAGGAAGGCCACTCATGAACTGTGCAATATGTCTGCAGGATACTCTTAAGGCTTAAAGCCATTGGGCCAGTGTATGACATGCAATTGAGGTTATTATCCTTGTGCCTTAGCATGCCTGTTAGACTGAAGAAAGAATATTTGATGGGAGATAATAGATGCTGGAGATACTAGGAAGAGCAATGAATGGTTAGGAGGGTGGCCTAATGGTTAAGGTGTTTGCCTTACATACACAAGGTGCAGGGTTTGAGTCTCACAAGGGATAATTGGCTAAGCTTAAAATGGCTCGCAAGGGCAGTTAGCTTAGTAAGAATCTATGAATCTATGAGTAATGGCAGTGTGAAGCATGTATTCAATAAATCAGAGACTACTGTTACGGGAAATTGGAGACAATGTGATGTGTTTACCTTTTTGGTTTAGGAGAAGGAGTGGGTGGTCCCTGAAGAAGAAGGGCAGAATCAATATTTGTCAGTATTTCTATCATATTTGGTGGAAAGACTGAAACAAACAAGAAATGACAGGGGATGGAAGCATGGGAGATGAATGTAAATAAAAGAAAAAATAAGATGCATGTTAAAGCTAGCCAGTGTAATCAGGGTGCGTGAGGGGATGCTAACCAATGGAATCGGGGTGTGTGTGGTCAAGATAGAAAGTGTGAGAGGTAAGAGGGTATCCTTAGAAGGAAGTGGGGGTAAGAGATCTTTAGTTTGTCAGGGAAACACAGGAAAGGGAACAGTCATAGGAAGGCACATGAGGTTGAGCTGAGTCAGAAAGGAATTATAAAGTTAATGTTAAAAGGCTAATTGGCAGGGGTAATGGATGAATTAATGTCGTAAGGCAACAAAGATATCTGTACAAGTGTAAAATCACAATACATGTCAATGCTGTGTTTCAGCAGATATATTAAAACAATAAATATAAAGTAAAAAAAAGGTCAATGACCCTTTAAGGGATCACTTTTCAGTGAACCACAGCTCACAGGTAATAACCTACTGGATAACTGTGTTTCAATGAATCAAAAAATTAAAAAACCCAATGCCAGTCTGAAGATATTTCTCTAGGGGCTTACTGCCTGCACTCTATTTTAGGTAGGTTTTCACCCATACCCAAGCAACTTAAGTAATATTACAACAATGTAAGGTAGCTAAAGGGAAGAGGGACATCCTTGGGAAATATGAGCTTTCTCTGCCATAAAGTTTTACAGCCTTGGAGTTGTACTCTTTATGTACAGCTGGCACCTATCCAGTTTTAGAATGTAGGCAGCTTGCACCACTGTAGAAAGATCCAGAAACAGTATTAAACTGTGTTTAACCTATTTAGTGAAATACTCGAGAAGTCAAAGAGATATGATTCAATTAAAAGTGATCATCTATAGTGTCCTGCCCTATATCCTCCCACCCAAAAAAGGGCTTGAATCTTGCCTTCATCTTTGAAGCTTTGATGCCCCACTATTGTTAATTGTTTGGTTTAAAAGCAGTTGATAAAGTAGGCATATTAAAGATCATCAGTTGTTCTGTTAAGTGAGTGCACGCCGAGGAATGTCAAATGTTTTTTTTTCTATTTCCATACTTGTTAAAATGACAGGACCTAGAATGACTTTCAAGGAAATATGAGAACAGATTCTTGGAAAATATTATGTGAGAAGGTAACCCATTTAGCCATAATATTTACAAAAGAAACTAGGGTGTGTTGCAATTAAGTTCAATTAAAGTGACAAGTAAGCACTACAGTAAGCTTGGAGGAGGTGATACACAAACCCACATAACATTTGTTTTGTTTTCTGTTTACTAGCACAGTAGCCAATATGTGTAATGCCAGGATTAACATGGTTTATTATAGTTCATCCTCAAGTTTGCATTTTAACATTGCTAAAAAGTATAATTTTTAAACGCATCAAAGATTTTTAACAGTATTTTCCATTTGTAAGCACGTAATAATTGCTCTTAACTCAAATTTCATGGACTATCTTACTGATTTATGTGCTGATTACAAATAAATGCATAACTCATAATACTTGGGTCTGACTTGTCTCCAAACTTAAATAATCAGCAAATATAATATCTGCATGACATGTGAGTGATTTATTTTGTGGGAAATAATGAAAACAAGACCTTTTTATAATGTTGTGGCAGGGAATGATGGCAGCAGGTGTGCTTGTTAGACATGCTTGCATCATCTTCTCCTTTCTTCTCTCTTCTGCCCTTTCCCTTTTATTCTACTGTTACTAACGTGTGTGTGTGTGTGTGTGCATGCGCATGCATATTTGCATGTGTGTGTTTGTGTGCGCATGTATGTGCGTGCGTGTGCGCATGCGTGTGTATGTGTGTGTGTGCATGTGCGCATGTGTGTGTGCGTGTGTGCATATGTCTGTGTGCGTGTGTGCATATGTGTGTGTGCATGTGTGCATTTGTGTGTGTGTGCGTGTGTGTGTGCCTGTGTGTGTGCATGTGTGTGTGAGTGCATATGTGTGTGTGTGCATGTGTGTGTGTGCGTGTGCGCGTGTGTGTATGTGTGTGCATGAGCTTGTGTATGTTTGTGCGTGCATATGTGCATGTGTGCATGCATGCTTCTGTGCGTGCATGCGCATGTGTGCATGTGTGTGCGTACATGTGTGTGCGCGTGTACGTGTGTGCATCTGTGTCTGCGTGTGTGAGCGCATGTGTGCACATGCGTGTGTGCGCATGTGTGTGTGCGTGCATGGGTGTGCGTGCATGTGTGTGCGTGCATGTGCGAGTGCGTGTGTGTGCATGCGTGTGTGCATGCGTGCGTGTGTGTGTGTGTGTGTGTGTGTGTGTGTGTGTGCGTGTGTGTGTGTATGGGGCTGTGTTTGAATAAGTTTAATAAACTAATGACATTACTGCTTGAGTGTTGAACAGTTAACCCTATTTGACCTCTTCTTTAATACTAAGTCCATGTTCATTTCCTTGTCTCTAAGTCATGTGCTGTTTTTACCCAACATCACATATTATTATGGTCTGTATTATCATCACTCACTCACTCACTCACTCACTCACTCTATCATGCTACTTTTCTGCATTTGCAAATGTGAAATTGTTGTAACATGACAAATACTTATCTTACATCTTAATTGCTGTTGTGTTGTTTAAGTTTAATTCTGAACCTTTCCTCCCCAAGCTTCCCTAAAAATTAAAAAAATAAATAAATAATAAAAGCAAAAGTTAGCAAGCAAATAAATAAATAAAACAGAAAACACTGACAACAGTAAAATGACTATGTATTAGAGGTGTTGTAATATACCTTCTGAAAAAACATCTGCTGTGGTTAAGTCCAATACCCTGAAGTGCCACATGTGGAGTATTTCTGTACTCCTGATGTGCCACGTGTGGCTTGCTTTTGTACTTAGCTTTCCTGAAAAGAAACTGACTTTACTACATCTAGGTAGCCAGTATAGTATTCTGCATGTCATTTCCAATACTTAAACTCCAAGTATCCAAAACTTAAACTCTAAGTATCTTTGGGTGCAGAGTGTTAATTCTTCATAGTGTTGTCCTGCTCTGTTTTGGTTCTGAATGTCTCATTTGAGTGCATACAGTATCAGATACTGAATATCAAAGTCTGGCTCTGTGCACACCAAGATGAAGCCCTGACCACAACCATGGCAACCCGAGATCATTTAGTAGCTCAAGTACTAGAAGGGGCAGGAAAGAGTGGAATGGGGCAGCAATTCTCAGTATACTAATTACTCCATTGCAATTGGTTATAACTAACTAATGTGGATTGGAATTCCCAAGCCAGTAATGCCGGACCTTGTAGGCATGCGTGTGTGTGCGTGTGCGTGCCTGTGCGTGTGCATGTGTGTGAGTGCGTGTGTGTGTGTGCGTGCGTGTGTGTGTGTGTGTGTGTGTGTGTGTGTGTGTGTGTGTGTGTGTATGTACATGTCAGCAAAAGTTTGCAGGAGGTCCCTGCAGTAACCTGGGTGCCCATGTGTGCCACCAGAGGTGGGGTTAAGGCTATAAAGAAAATACCAGTATCATGTATTCTCAGTATGAGGCAGGACTGAGTAGTTTCATATCCATGCACAGAGAAAGGATGCCATAGGACCCAGTCTGGGAAGGAACCCAGATTTACCTTGGCAGTGGAATGAGGGCCTCCCTGTCACTGCCGCTAGTGAGACATAAGAGTATAGGCAGAGGCACAAACCACCCATGCAATTTCCCAGATGAAGTCCCCTCTGGATAGCTTCCACCTTCATACTAGGAATGTCCATTATGGGGGACGAATTGACTCAACTATAACAGGGGGATGCTTGATTGTCAGCAGATGGGAGGGGGAAAAGGACTTAGAAAAAGTACTCAAAAAGTCAACACTGAAGTACTTGACCTATAGTACTTGACAAATAGTACACTGAATGGATATTAGTGCATTGCAGAGGCTAAGGGCATCTTAATTGGAACCTGCTGCTGCTCAGGTCTGTCTGTTCTTTCAGTAACATACTGTGGTGTACTAAGCTATAATACTGCATACCATCCCATGTCATAGCACACCACAGCACACTATACCTACAAAACTATACCATATCACACCATGCCATTCCATGCAATACCGTGCCATACTACACTTTACCATATTATACCATGCAGCTCAGTACTATACCAAATATATGAGGCAAAAGTGGTATAGTCTGCAAAATTCTGGACAGTTGAGAGATATGCCATACTGTAATGTAGCACACTATATCATACTATGTCACACCACAGTAAACAGCAGCATATTACTGTACTGTACTGCAGCATACCATATCATGCCATACCACAGCAAACTGTCCCACATTACTGTACTGTAACATAGCATATCATGCCATACCACATTAAACTGCCGCATGTTACTGTACAGTAGCATAGCATATCACACCACACCAGAGTAAACTGTCCCATATAAATGTATTGTAGCATACCATATCATCCCATACCACAGTAAACTGTCCACTATTACTGTACTGTAACACACCATATCATACTATAAAACACCACAGTAAATAGTACCATATTACTGTACTGTAGCATACCATATCACTCTGTCACAGTAAACTGTCCCACATTACTGTACTGTACTAAACCATATCATACTACACAACAGTAAACTGTCCCATTTAGATGTACTGTTCTGTAGCATAGCATATATATCATACCACACCACAGAAAACTGTCCCATACTAATGTACTGTTCTGTACATAGCATATATTTCACACCACACCACAGCAAACTGTCCATGTTACTGTAATGTAGCATAACAGATCATACAAAATGAACTGGCACCCCAACTAAGTATCATGTTCAATCATAGCCTCACCTCAGGCTTTATGCCCACTGAATGGCACACAGTGACGGTTATCCTACTTCACAAAGGGGGAGCCACCACAGACCCCGGGAACTACCGCCCCATTAGCCTGATGAGCCTGGTCTGCAAGACCATGGAACGTATCATCATGGAAGTTATAAACAAAGACACGGGTAATCTACAAACTCTGGACCCCACCCAGTTCGGGTTTGTAAAAGGCAGATCATGTCTTTTAAACCTGTTAGACTTCTTTGAAGCAGTCACCAAAGCTGTAGACGAGGGTAAGGTGGTTCACACAGCCTATCTTGATCTTGCCAAGGCTTTCGACACCATCCTCCACTCTAGAATTATAGATAAACTCACTAAACTAAGTATAAATCCCTATGTCACAAGATGGGTTGCTAACTGGCTCACTGACAGAACCCAGACTGTGAAAGTAGCAGACTCCAAATCCGACTTCAGACCAGTGACAAGTGGAGTAACACAGGGTTCAGTCCTGGGTCCTCTCCTGTTTGGTATCTACTTCTCTGAAGTACAGGCTAACACAGAAGGTCCTTGGCTAATGAAGTTCACAGATGACTGCAAATTAGGAGCCATAATCGAAACTCGTAATGATGTGGACGTCCTACAAAAGGGCCTCACTGAGACAGATGCCTGGTGTCAAAGCCATGGCCTCAAGCTCAATGCCAAAAAGTGCACTGTCATCCCCTTTGGTAAAAACTCTTTACCCATGAACTACCACATAGGCGGTAGTCTACTTAATACTGAAAGTATGATAAGAGACCTTGTGACACAGGTGAACAGTAGTCTCTCCTTTGATAATCACATTGCCACAGTAGTCAGGAAATTCTTCTATGTGGCACACCTCATCACAAAAGGTTTCTCATCCAGAAAAAAAGAGGTCATTGTTCCTCTACTCATCACTCATTAGACCCATTATAGAGTACAACCTCCCTTTTGGTATGTACCTCACAAGACATCTAAAACAACTGGAAAGGCCACAGAAATACATCACAAAGAGGATTACCGGCCTCAAACAGATGCCCTACGCAGACCGTCTCAGAAAACTCCAGCTTTACTCTGTTGCATATCACCTACTCAGAGGCGATCTCTGCCTAACATACAAAGCTTAAAGAAATCCCAATCCCTCCGGGCTACACACTCTAGGGACCTAAACCTTGTCACCACAATAAACAGAACATGCTGGAGGGATAGATTCCTGTCCCAGAGACTTCCCATACTCTGGAACAAGCTACCTATCTATATCATACAAAGCTCCTCATTAGCACTCTTCAAGAAAAGTCTTGAAGATTGGATGGGAAATAGGAAATTCACCCTGGGGATCTCTTTTGTGGCTCTACTCAACAGGGGCACAAGAAAATAATTTTCTTGGGTGGCAAAAGCCAGGTTACCTTTTTGGCTAGGCTTGTATAGGACCTAGGGCCAATAGCCTAGTACCTACTATGAACCTATGACCTACATGACAGTAAACTGTCCCATAATACCATATTGTAGCATAGCATGTCAAATCACACCATAGTAAACTGTCCATTTTACTGTACTGTAGTATAGCATATCATACCACACCACAGTAAACTGTCCATATTACTGTACTGTAGCATAGCATATCATACCACGCCACAGTAAACTGCCCAATATTATCGTACTGTAGCATAGCACATCATGTCATACCACAGTAAACTGTCCCATATTACTATACTGTACTATAACACACCATATCATACTATACCACACCACAGTAAACAGTACCATATTATTGTACTGTAGCATACCATATCATGCCATACCACAGTAAACTTTCCCACATTACTGTATTGTATCATACCATATCATACCACGCCACAAAAAACTGTCCCATGATACTGTACTGTAACCTGTCCCATAATACTGTACTGTAACATAGTATATCACGTCATACCACAGTAAGTTGTCCAACAATACTACTGTACTGTAACATCCCATATCATAACATATTACAGTAAACTGTCCCATATTACTTTACTGTAACATACTGTATCATGCCATACCACAGTAAACTGTCCCACATTACTTACTGTATTGTAACATGCCATATCATATTATACCACACCATAGTAACCAGTACCTTATTACTGTAGCGTACCATACCACAGCAAACTGCCCCGCATTACTGTACTGTAGCATTCATCATACCACACCACAGAAAACTGTCCCATATTACTATACTGTTGTATAGCATATCATATCATACCACATAGTAAACTTACTCATAATACTGTATTGTAACATAGCATATCATACACCACAGTAAACTATCAATATTACTGTACTGTCGCATACTATATGATACCCAACCACACTAAACTGCCCTATATTACTCTACAGTAGTATAGCATATCATGCTATACTACAGCAAACTGTCCATGCACAATAAACTGTCCATATTACTGTACTGTAGCATAGCATATAATGCCATACCATAGTAAATTGTCCCATATGACCGTATTGTAGCACACCGTATCATACCACATCACAGTAAATTGTCCCATATTACTGTACTGTACCATACTATATCATGCCATACCACAGTAAACTTTCCCACATTACTGTACTGTAGCATACCATATCATACCACACCACAGTAAACTGTCCCATAATACTGTACTGTAACATAGCATATTGTGCCATGCCATAGTAAACTGTCCCTTGTTACTGTACTGTAACATAGCATATCATGCCATACCACATTAAACTGCCGCATGTTACTGTACAGTAGCATAGCATATCACACCACACCAGAGTAAACTGTCCCATATAAATGTATTGTAGCATACCATATCATCCCATACCACAGTAAACTGTCCACTATTACTGTACTGTACTGTAACACACCATATCATACTATAAAACACCACAGTAAATAGTACCATATTACTGTACTGTAGCATACCATATCACTCTGTCACAGTAAACTGTCCCACATTACTGTACTGTACTAAACCATATCATACTACACAACAGTAAACTGTCCCATTTAGATGTACTGTTCTGTAGCATAGCATATATATCATACCACACCACAGAAAACTGTCCCATACTAATGTACTGTTCTGTACATAGCATATATTTCACACCACACCACAGCAAACTGTCCATGTTACTGTAATGTAGCATAACAGATCATACAAAATGAACTGGCACCCCAACTAAGTATCATGTTCAATCATAGCCTCACCTCAGGCTTTATGCCCACTGAATGGCACACAGTGACGGTTATCCTACTTCACAAAGGGGGAGCCACCACAGACCCCGGGAACTACCGCCCCATTAGCCTGATGAGCCTGGTCTGCAAGACCATGGAACGATCATCATGGAAGTTATAAACAAAGACACGGGTAATCTACAAACTCTGGACCCCACCCAGTTCGGGTTTGTAAAAGGCAGATCATGTCTTTTAAACCTGTTAGACTTCTTTGAAGCAGTCACCAAAGCTGTAGACGAGGGTAAGGTGGTTCACACAGCCTATCTTGATCTTGCCAAGGCTTTCGACACCATCCTCCACTCTAGAATTATAGATAAACTCACTAAACTAAGTATAAATCCCTATGTCACAAGATGGGTTGCTAACTGGCTCACTGACAGAACCCAGACTGTGAAAGTAGCAGACTCCAAATCCGACTTCAGACCAGTGACAAGTGGAGTAACACAGGGTTCAGTCCTGGGTCCTCTCCTGTTTGGTATCTACTTCTCTGAAGTACAGGCTAACACAGAAGGTCTTTGGCTAATGAAGTTCACAGATGACTGCAAATTAGGAGCCATAATCGAAACTCGTAATGATGTGGACGTCCTACAAAAGGGCCTCACTGAGACAGATGCCTGGTGTCAAAGCCATGGCCTCAAGCTCAATGCCAAAAAGTGCATTGTCATCCCCTTTGGTAAAAACTCTTTACCCATGAACTACCACATAGGCGGTAGTCTACTTAATACTGAAAGTATGATGAGACCTTGTGACACAGGTGAACAGTAGTCTCTCCTTTGATAATCACATTGCCACAGTAGTCAGGAAATTCTTCTATGTGGCACACCTCATCACAAAAGGTTTCTCATCCAGAAAAAAAGAGGTCATTGTTCCTCTACTCATCACTCATTAGACCCATTATAGAGTACAACCTCCCTTTTGGTATGTACCTCACAAGACATCTAAAACAACTGGAAAGGCCACAGAAATACATCACAAAGAGGATTACCGGCCTCAAACAGATGCCCTACGCAGACCGTCTCAGAAAACTCCAGCTTTACTCTGTTGCATATCACCTACTCAGAGGCGATCTCTGCCTAACATACAAAGCTTAAAGAAATCCCAATCCCTCCGGGCTACACACTCTAGGGACCTAAACCTTGTCACCACAATAAACAGAACATGCTGGAGGGATAGATTCCTGTCCCAGAGACTCCCCATACTCTGGAACAAGCTACCTATCTATATCATACAAAGCTCCTCATTAGCACTCTTCAAGAAAAGTCTTGAAGATTGGATGGGAAATAGGAAATTCACCCTGGGGATCTCTTTTGTGGCTCTACTCAACAGGGGCACAAGAAAATAATTTTCTTGGGTGGCAAAAGCCAGGTTACCTTTTTGGCTAGGCTTATATAGGACCTAGGGCCAATAGCCTAGTACCTACTATGAACCTATGACCTACATGACAGTAAACTGTCCCATAATACCATATTGTAGCATAGCATGTCAAATCACACCATAGTAAACTGTCCATTTTACTGTACTGTAGTATAGCATATCATACCACACCACAGTAAACTGTCCATATTACTGTACTGTAGCATAGCATATCATACCACGCCACAGTAAACTGCCCAATATTATCGTACTGTAGCATAGCACATCATGTCATACCACAGTAAACTGTCCCATATTACTATACTGTACTATAACACACCATATCATACTATACCACACCACAGTAAACAGTACCATATTATTGTACTGTAGCATACCATATCATGCCATACCACAGTAAACTTTCCCACATTACTGTATTGTATCATACCATATCATACCACGCCACAAAAAACTGTCCCATGATACTGTACTGTAACCTGTCCCATAATACTGTACTGTAACATAGTATATCACGTCATACCACAGTAAGTTGTCCAATACTACTGTACTGTAACATCCCATATCATAACATATTACAGTAAACTGTCCCATATTACTTTACTGTAACATACTGTATCATGCCATACCACAGTAAACTGTCCCACATTACTTACTGTATTGTAACATGCCATATCATATTATACCACACCATAGTAACCAGTACCTTATTACTGTAGCGTACCATACCACAGCAAACTGCCCCGCATTACTGTACTGTAGCATTCATCATACTACACCACAGAAAACTGTCCCATATTACTATACTGTTGTATAGCATATCATATCATACCACATAGTAAACTTACTCATAATACTGTATTGTAACATAGCATATCATACACCACAGTAAACTATCAATATTACTGTACTGTCGCATACTATATGATACCCAACCACACTAAACTGCCCTATATTACTCTACAGTAGTATAGCATATCATGCTATACTACAGCAAACTGTCCATACACAATAAACTGTCCATATTACTGTACTGTAGCATAGCATATAATGCCATACCATAGTAAATTGTCCCATATGACCGTATTGTAGCACACCGTATCATACCACATCACAGTAAATTGTCCCATATTACTGTACTGTACCATACTATATCATGCCATACCACAGTAAACTTTCCCACATTACTGTACTGTAGCATACCATATCATACCACACCACAGTAAACTGTCCCATAATACTGTACTGTAACATAGCATATCGTGCCATGCCGTAGTAAACTGTCCCTTGTTACTGTACTGTAACATAGCATATCACAACATACCACAGCAAACTGTCACATATTACTGCACTCTAGTATACCATATTATACCACACTACAGTAAACTGTCCAATATTACTCTACTGTAGCATATCATATTATGCCATACCACAGTAAACTGTCCCATATTACTGTACTGTAAAACACTATATAATATTATACCACAACGCAGTAAACAGTACCATATTACTGTAGGGTAGCATATCATATCACTCCATACCACAGTAAACTACCAAATATTACTGTACTATATTGACGGTGCAGTGGCGCAACAGTAGCGTTATCACCTCACAGCAACAGGTTCTGTGGTTCGATTCCCAGCTGGAGTGCCTTCTGTGTGGAGTCTGCATGTCCTCCCTGCGTTCGTGTGGGTTGTTTCTGGATACTCTGGTTACCTCCCACGTTACAAAGACATGTGTCTGGAGCATTTCTCCCTGGATCTCTGCTGAAAATTGGCTTTGTTCCAAGCCGGATTTTTCTGGTAAACAAATGTTAAATAAATAAATGAATTAATAAAATATTACTGAAATATAGCATAGCATATCAAACCACACCAGAGTAAACTGTCCATATTACTGTACTATAGAATAGCATATCGTGCCACTTCACGGTAAACTGTCCCATATTACTGTACTGTAGCATAGCATATCATGCCACACCACAGTAAACTGTCCCATATAACTGTGCTGTGGCATAGCATATCATGTCATTCCATACCACACCATACCTCTCAATCTCTTAGAGCAAGAAATCTGGACAGAGGTATAAATAATGAAGGGACAAACGCTGGAAAATCAGGACGCTTTTTAAATATTGTTCTTGCAAACTTAGAATGTTGATAGAGTTTTGCATTAGCATGAATTTTCTGAAGGGCATGAAGTTTGAAACTCAAATGTCTGTCATTACTTTCTGACTTCAACCCTCAATGATTTGCCAGAAAAACATAATTTAAGAGAAACAGACCAAAAGTATGAGGCAAAATTCTGGGCAGTCTGCAAAAATCTCTACAGTTGAAAAGTATGTATCACACTACAGCCCACCCCAGCAAGCTGCACTATGCTTCACTGAACAGCAACATGCAGTCCTGGTCATACTATACATATTTTAATGTAGTTTTTCAGTGAACATCTCAGAGTTATTTTGTTAGCTCAAGATTGCTGGTGAATAATTTATCAATATAGGTATTTCCAGAACATGTTTTCGTCAGCATTCTGTTCTTACATACTAATGTTATAAAATTGTATGTTCCTAAACACAAAACTGAATATTGCTACACTTTTATTGGCTCTAATTTATAGTATAGAAATATTTAAACAAAGATAAACTTCCACAAATCATATTCATATTGTTTGGTCATTTTAACTGTTTGCTGAACTGAAGAAATCTGGATATTTTGTTTGTGTGTGTTTCCTTACCTCATCTTTTAAATATGTGTTAAAGTAATTGACATTCACCCAAAGGACCATGAAGGCAGGCAGACAGACTCGAGCTTAATTTCTCAAGGCAAAGCTCTGTACATATGAATGTTTTTCTGCAGTAATGTATGCATACCTCTCAACCTCTTAGCACAAGAAATCTACACAAAGTAAAAAATAGTGGGGGGGACAAAGGCCGAAAAATGGCCACAAATTTTAAACATTGGTCTTATACACTTAGAAAGTTGCTAGAATAAAGGGATTTGTGTTATTGCAAAGATTTTCTGAAGGATATAAATTCTAAAACTCAAATGTCTATCATTATATAGTGACTTCAGTCCTTATTGATTTGCCAGAAAAAACACAAATTCTATGAAGAACAGGCCAAAAGTATGAGGCAAAAATCTTGACATTCTGCGAAAATCTGGACAGTTGAGAGCTATGATTTATGCATGCAGACCGTACAAGAATGTTTACTGCCAGAAACTCTAGGTATTATGAGCAATGAAGACTGATCATGGATGTTATAATTATGCAAAGATTACACTACAACTTAACCTTCTCAAAAGTGATGTTCTAAGTGTTGTGTGAAAGGGAAACACAAATGGAACGGTTCTCAGAAATCTGTATACATGGAGAGGGAATGAAGCAAGGAGTTTTGGAATGTAGCCTGCTAGCTTCTAGAATGTAGCCCACATCCCTCACAAAAATAGCTCCCTCAACCCCAGACAGAACAGGTTTATGAAAAAAAATAGCCAGCCAAGTATTCTGAAATAAAGAAATGTACAAATATATAACCATAAACTATACAAAATATGCAACATGACTGTAGGCACAGTTTGATGCACAAAATAAATCAATTATTTTAAAAAGGGTAAGCTTTGGCATATATGACATATACCTGGCTATATGATAGTCTACAGGTGCACTGTTAGTGGTCAGAGAAGAGAGTGAATCAGAGCTTCATCTCAAACTCGTGTGTCAGTCTGACATATCTAACAAAGGCGATTCAAAAATGTAGCTTTCCTATTTCAAAGCTGTCAAGAAAAAGAGAGAGAGAGAGAAAGGCAATGCCTGATTGTTGAGAAGATAAGTTATTTCCCTTTTGTCTGAGCAATGATGCTGCAGTAGTGGTTATAAGAAGTGATGGAGAGTCATGCAGTATATCAGCAGGCTCTGTCCCCACAGATAACAGGAACATATACCACAGCAGTAGGCAGCACCACTGTGGGGTGCAGTATATCAGCAGGCTCTGTCTCCACAAATGACAATAGGAACTTATACCACTGCAGAAGGCAGCACCATTGTGGGGTGCAGTATATCAGCAGGCTGTGTCTCCACAAATAACAACGAGAACATGTACCATGGCAGAAGGCAGCACCACTGTGGGGTGCAGTATATCAGCAGGCTCTGTCCCCACAAATAACAGGAACATATACCACAGCAGTAGGCAGCACCAGTGTGAGGTGCAGTATATCAGCAGGCTGTGTCTCCACAAATAACGGGAACATATACCACGGCAGAAGGCAGCACCACTGTGGGGTGCAGTATATCAGCAGGCTCTGTCCCCACAAATAACAGGAACATATACCACAGCAGTAGGCAGCACCAGTGTGGGGTGCAGTATATCAACAGGCTGTGTCTTCACAAATAACAATGGGAACATAAACCACAGCAGAAGGCAGCACCACTGTGGGGTGCATTATATCAGCAGGCTGTGATCCACAAATCACAACGGGAATATAAACCACGGCAGAAGGCAGCACCACTGTGGGGTGCAGTATATCAGCAGGCTGGTCCCCACAAATGACAAAGGGAATATATACCAAGGCCAAAGGCAGCCCCACTGTGGGATGCAGTATACCACCAGGCTTTAACCCACAAATGACAATAGGAACATATACCACAGCTGAAGACAGCACCACTGTGGGGTGCAGCATATCAGCAGGCTGTGTCCCACAAATGACAATGGGAACACATACTGCAGAAGACAGCACCACTGTGGGGTGCAGTATATCAACAGGCTCTATCCTGAAAAATAATGGGAACATATACCATAGCACAAGTCAGCACCACTGTGGGGTGCAGTATATCAGCAGGGTTTGACCCCACAAATAAAAATGGGAACATATACCACAGCAGAAGGCAGCACCACTGTGGGGTGCATTATATCAGCAGGCTGTAACCCACAAATGACAATGGGAACATATACCCTGGCTGAAGACAGCACCACTGTGGGGGGGAGTATATCAGCAGGCTGTGTCCCCACAAATAACAATGGAAACATATACCAAGGCCGAAAGCAGCACCACTGTGGGTTGCAGTATATCAGCAGGCTGTGTCCCGACAAATAATGGGAACATATACCACGGCCGATGGCAGCACCACTGTGATGTGCAGTATATCAGCAGGGTGTGACCCACTAATGACAGTGGGAACATATACCATGGCTGAAGGCAGCACCACTATGGGGTGCAGTATATCAGCAGGCTCTGTCCCCACAAATAACCACTGGAACATATACCACAGCAATAGGCAGCACCACTGTGGGGTGCAGTATATCAGCAGGCTCTGTCCCCACAAATAACCAGTGGAACATATATCACGGCCGAAGGCAGCAACACTGCAGGGTGCAGTATATCAGCAGGCTGTGACCCACAAAAAAGAATAGGAACATATACCACGGCAGAAGGCAGCACCACTGTGGGATGCAGTATATTAGCATGCTGTGACCCACAAAAAAGAATGGGAACATATACCACAGCAGAAGGCAACCCCACTGTGGGATGCAAATCATGAGCACGTTCTGACCCATACATAGCAAAGAACACCAGCACCACTGCTAGGGACAATAGCACTCTGTTTAGCACAGCACAGGTAACTTGGCCACCCACTACTACAATAGCAAAGTTGATCTGGGGCAAGGAGCAGGCCTCAGCTGTGATTGTACAGCATGGACATGGTCTGTGTCCAAATCAGCAACAGTTTGGTGCTAGGCTCACTGCAGTGCATTTAAGGGGAACATAGCAGGAGCAGGCTGTGCATTGACATAAATATAAGTGGGAGGTGTGGTATGGTGTAAAATTGAGAGGTATCAGTAACTGCTGGACGGCATATAGCAGTGTAGTACCACACTGTAGATGTTATGGCACACATACACACACACATACACACACACACACACACACACACATATATATATATATATATATATATATACACACACACACACACATACATACACTCACACACAGACACACACACACACACACACACACACACACACACACACCACAGAGTACATATGAGTATACATATCTGTGTGTGCGCATCTATGTGTAAATTTGTAGCTGCTGGGTATTGGGACAGTGGTATTAAGTACTGCTCTACTGTTGCTCTGAGGTGCATGTATTATGTGTCAGTATGCATGACTATGCCTTGATATTACTGTGAATATCTATTGGTGGTTTCCATTTTCATGTAAATATGTCTGTGGTGTCATATATATTTGCCTGTGCCATTAAGTATCTTGGGAGATTGTGTGCGACTGAGGTGCTAATATTTTTGCATACCATCATTGACTGCAATGTAACAGCGGAGAAGTAGCTTCTCCCCTGTTAGCAGACCTTGAATAGAACAGTGCAGCCCATTTGTAGATATTTCTGTGATGCTGCTGTGTCTGCTTAGTTTGCTGCTTTACCGACTTGCATATAACTTACGCAAAATCTGCCTTGTTCGTGAACAGTAAAGGAGTGTATTGTGGCTCGTGTTCTGTATACACAGAAACTCTTTTGAAACACTGTTTTAAGTATCTTCTTTCTTTCCAGAACCACATTCTTTTGGAACCATTGCAACTTCCTGAGGGCAGGGTTTTCCGACCACGTAAACAGGAAGTGGAGCAATTGAAACAGATGGATTTTCTTGGCAAATCCTGGGTAACATAGTTTATAATTTGACATTTTTATATGTGGTGTACAATTTATTTTTTTCAGCTATCTTTATTATCCCTATAAAACAGTGTAAATATCAGATGACTTAGCAGTTGGATTTCTTTGCCAGGAGCTCCACTTCGGAATAGACTTGGAGGATCAGAGGACCAGCTGGGATGTAGAAGTACTTAGTATCCATCTGTGCCCCCCCCCCTTTTCCTAAAGGAGAACAACTTGTGGAGACAGTTTTCTGAAAGGAGTATGGATGGTAGCAGCAGCCTGAGACCATGAGAGAGGGCTTGTTCCATGGTTGTGTATCTTTCCTACCAAGGACTGAGAAGTTGTGTGCCAGGATACCAAATGGCACAAACTTAGAGTCCGTAGCAGTAATAATGGGGAACAGGGAAGAAACATAGCTGCTTTGGGTGGTGTGCAGAATTCCTGCTGTGACAGAAATGAATGATACATTTCTAGAAGACAAAAAAGGATGTAGGCTAAAGGTGGGATGGTAATGCTGGTTACTTTAATGATCATGCGCAACGCTTGTCTTTATCATTTATGTTTACTGTAATTATGCTCTCATCAAGTAAAGTGGGTTTTCTGAAACTAAACTAGCTCATTGAGATTATAAATATTAGATTTAATAACCTTCTATTTCTACTTAATGTATGCTGAACCAATGTCTTCCCAATCTGTGCCATTTGATCTTGTCTTCAGATGATGTAGTCGCCAGTAGATTTCAACACATACGTGACAGAATATACAACACTCAGTCACTTAACCAGGCAATAAATCGGTAAATAACTAATTGCAGTTATATTCAAATTAAAATATATCAAAAGCAAACTAGAATAAAAAAAAATAATTATTTGCTATGGATGTTCACTTTCAGGAAAAAACTTGTGGCATGTGAATCATCTCAGTGATAGTCATATGGTAAAGAACTTTACTGTGTGCTCAATTTGTGCACCTGTGAAGACCAAGATGATGTGAATATGTGATGAAGATGATGAAACAAACAGGAGAAATCTGAAAATGATGAAGATGCAATGATGATGAAGATAACTGTAACAATGTGATGAGGATGAAGATGATGGTGAAGATAATACTGATGATAAAGATGCAATGAAATTGCCAATATAGATGCTAATGAAGATTATAATGAAAAGGACAAAGCAGATGCAACAATGATGAAAATGCAGATGCAATGAATATGAAGCTGATTATAAATACAACGCTGAAGATGATGATGATTACAATGGAGTTTTAATGAAGATGATCATGAGGATAATGATGACAGTGCTAATGAAGATGTGATGATAATGAAGATACACTGATGATGATGGTGAATATGGTGATGAAGATGAGGATGCAAGAAAGATGGTGAAGTGATGAAGATTGATTATAATTAAGATGGAGGTACAGTGAAGATGACAAAGATACAGTGAAGAAGATGAATGTCATAAAGCTGAGGATATAAAAATAGCAATGAAGATGATACATGATGAAGATAGTGTGATGAAAATGACACCAGTGAAGATGATGAAGATAGTGAAGTTGATGTGATCATGCTAAAGCTGAAAATTTGGCGATTAAGTGATGTGTAATGAAGATGCAATGAAGATGATTATGAAGATGGCAATGAAGGTGATGAAAGTGAGGATGATGATGACAATGTTTATCATGAAGATGTGATAAAGAGGGTAATGACAATGATGAAGATGTGATGAATATGCACTGGCTGTATGTGATGATGCTGATGAAGACAGTTAAGATGAAGGTGTTTTCTAGTCCATCTATTATGCATGCATCTTCATCTTCTTCTTCATCATATCTTCATTCCATCTCCAGTGCTTCATATTCATTGCATCTTCATTTTCATTGTCATAGCCTCTTCATCTGCATCATCTTCCTTGTCATTTTCATCTTCATTTTCATTGTACATTTGCCCTCATTGCATCTTCCTCAGTGTCATCTTCCCATTGTCATATTTGTCATCTTCATTGCAATCTTCATCACATCGTCTTCTTTTGCCTTCGTTTTCATCATTATCACATCATCCACATCATCATCATTATCTTTATTGCAGCATCACTGTTCATCACCTTCATAATTATTCTGTCATCTTTATTGCACCTTCATTGATATTATCTTCTTCATCATCACATCTTCATCACCACCGTTTTCACCACATCATTTTCATTGCAGCTGCATCATCTTCATCATCATTAACATCTTAATCACATTTGTAAGCACAAAAAACAGTAATTCAATGCAGTGTGGAAAAGCAGTATGGAAAACCAACCATTTAGTAATGTAACCAGGAGTCCAGGTCTAAAGCTTTCTCCCCCTCCTTTGTGTGCATCTCTTTTCCCTGTTGCATACCAACTGTCATCCCTGCAGGCTGGCTAGACCTGAACCCAAGAGGCTGTCATGCAAGCAATTATCAGTGTTGTGCTTAACCCTAAACCCCAATGCACATCTGCATCCTGATGCCTGTGGAGCCCAAAATTATGCCCTAAGGAGTTAGGCATCATTCTGTGCATGAGTTATAATGCAGTGACTGTGCTGACAGGCTATTTGCATGTGCATAATTTGGCCTTCTGACTACAACACCTTCTCCTCTTTTGGTGTCAGCTATGGCATGGAACAGATTGTCTCCCTTCACTCCGCCAGAGTGAACCAGTCTTGGCAGCTCCAGCAGCAGGACTGCTTGTCAATAGTAGTTTATCACTTTAGCCGTAGTCTGGGTTTTATCCTTCAGTACTACAGTGCTGAACTTCATTCTGCAGTCCATATTCATAAGGACCATCTCTCTGTTGTAAAGGGGGGTTTAGAGTTTGGTTTCTTGAATGCTTTATTTATGATCAGCACATAACTCTTCACCAAACAGATACTTATTGAAATGTTCACATGCTCATACAAATGTCCATGGCTTCTTTTACATTACTGAGGTATATTTTCCTCCGCATTTGATAATGAGCTGCTGGCATGCATTCACCTTTTTCTTTGTCTCGCACATGATTCAGGATTTCCCCTACTCTTCAACTAGTACCAGTTTCTAGTATTGCTCTGCACCATCTGTCAAGCTAAGGCATGTCTGTTTTATAGCTTGGATCTTTCTTTAATTGGCTCAGGGATACTTTGTGTTTTTCAGTCCTTTAGCTGACACGTTTGTTTATTATCTGTCATAGTAGTTTCTTAGATGGTTCTCAAGCCTTTTGTAAATCTTAAGGTGTAACTAACCATACTTATCAGACCTATTACCAGTGTTGTATTAGTAGGTGATGATGTGGTGTATGACATTTAACATCAACTACATTGGTAGAGGTGCAACTATTGAACTCTTTCCTCTTTTTCTCTCCATTCTTTTCTTCATCCCACCTCCTTTTTGCATGAGTTTTACGTAACCTGGAAGTTTTCATGGATTTCCCTTACACTATAAGGCGGGAGCCAACTATCGACTTTCCTTGGTGCCATCTTAGTGTCCATATGGCATCATTGCTATTTCCACTGAGCTCCATTGACAAGGGTGTAATGTCAGATTTATTTAGAAGAACATATAAGTGCTAATGTGCCCATTTCTCTAAGGAAAAAAAACAGAGAAAACCATACTTGACAGTTGTGTCCTAGACATTGCCTGCCAAAACACCCCTTATGAGAACAAACGTGACACCTTTTGTAAGTAGTACCACCACTCAGAGTTACTACTGTACATATGAAGTAAGTGATTTCTTTTGTTCACTAGCAAAAATATAACTTTTGAACCATAACCTGTACTTTAAGGTTGCTTCTGGGGTGACTACTCTGATATACATCTGCAGACTGCTCCCTGCTGTTTTCCCTATCTATTCCTGCTCTCCTACTCTTCTTACCTCCCTTGAACTACTTTCTGTTCTTTGGTAAGCACTCTTCCCTTTTGTGGAACCCCTCCTCTTTCTCGCTATAGACCCTACTCTGGTGCTTTTCCTACCTCACCTCCCTGGCTGTCTCCAGTTCCTATACTTGTATACCTTTGCTTCCCACTTTTGCAGACCTAATTGTAGTAATTTGGTCTCTGAGCTTTTACTGACACCCCCTGCCTGCCTCTCCTGCTTACATTTCTGACAAACCTATCTGCTTTTCTGATTGTTTCCTGAGGCTTCTCTTCCCAGGTGTAGCCACAATCCGTTCGCCCTCGCTACGCTCGAGCTCACTTCACTCCCCTACCCTACTCTCATTCCCACCCACCCCATTACAATTTCCTTTATAGCTACCTCTGTCTGCCCTTCCTGCCCCATCATCCACTAACCATTCACTTTCTACCAAAAAAACCCTCCCATCATATTGGCTATCACTCTTCCCTACATCACATCCCAACCTTTGATGTTTTTCAGCTCACTTTACTACCACTCTGCACACACTACAGTATGAAACATATTCCATTTCTTCTCTGTTCCTCTACCTCTCTCTCTCTGCTTTAACCACATATCACTCCCTCCTTTCCAACCCACGTACATGCTCTCCTACCACCCACATAAATAATACCTCTCAAACAACTTCATTTATTATCTCTTCAAATCTATTTAATTTCTCCACTATATGTCTCCATAAACTCTATATACATCAAATCCTTAGACCTACCCATAAATCTAAACCAAAGCTACAAAAAGCACACATACCCATCACTACTCCCTCCCTTCTTACACAAAATATACTCTGCTCTGGTGACATCCACCCCAACCTAGGTCCCACTCCCTCTTCCCACATCCATACATCCCTCAATTCCAGCCCTCCCCTCCCCTCACTACAGACATCTCACCATTCCCACCCTCGGCACAAAATTCATCCCAATCTAAACATCTAATTATATTGTCACTAAACATTCAAAGCCTAACCAAATCACTGAGCTACATACCTGGATAGCTCATTCCACTCTTCACATTCTCTCCTTATCTGAAATATGGCTCAAACCACATATCACAAACAATGAAATTCTCCCTCCTGGCTATAATATCTTTTGCTCTGATAGAGTCCCAAAAAAGGGGGTGGAGTAGCCTTCCTCTACTCCAATACCCTAAACCTCTCACCTTTCCCCTCTCCTATTCCTGACTTCCACCCAGCTGAACTTCTCATCTTAAACTGCCACCTTAATCCTCATAAGAAATTTGCTGTTGCCTCCATCTATCTCCCTCCTGGAAACAATCTGCCTATCCTAGAGAACATTCTATCCTGGTTTTCTGACACTATACCCTACGAAACCCTTATCTTAGGAGATGTCAGCATAGACTGATCCAAAATTACAACTGACTCTCCTGACCTTAGTATCAGCCTACATGGTTTCCACCAACTGAACTCATCCCCCACTCACTTCCACAAAAACTCTTCCTCCAGCTCCACAATTGACTGGATTCTAACCAACTCCCTTCACCACTCCCACAACCCCACCACTCTACCAGATTCCCTTAGTGACCATCCAAAAACTCATACCCTGAATTGCTAGCACTACCACCATATCTACTCCTCCCAACCCTACAAACCAAACTACCTTCTCCTTTCACCCTGTTCCTACTTCTTACATAAATCTCTTCTTCTTAAGCTCAAACCCTGCTCTCCCTCTACTGACAGTCTTTACCTCCTACCTTCCTCAAACTTGCCGCTGAATCTATTGCCTATCCCTTATCCATACTAATCAATAGATCTATTCAAGAATCCACCGTGCCTACTCTGTGGAAATCCTTCTTCACTATTCCTCTGCACAAAGGTGGGAACTCCACTGAGCCTGGCAACTATCAATCCATTGCCATTCTATCCCCCCTCTCAAAGATATTTGAAAAGTGCATTCACTCCCAGCTTCTTAACCACCTCCTCCAGCATAACCTTCTCACTTCCACTCAGCATGGCTTCCATCCCAACCACAGCACAACCACTGCCCTCCTATCCTTTACCCATACCATTGCCGAAGCCCTAGACAAAAACAAACTTATATCCTGTCTTTTCCTTGACCTTTCCAAAGCTTTTGATACAGTCTCTCATACTCTGTTGCTATCTAAACTTGCTAAACTTAACCTATCTTCTTCCTCCCTAGCTTGGTTCAGTAGCTACCTATCCTGCAGACAGCAATCCGTCAAATGGCTCTCATCCTTTTCACCTTTCCTTCCTGTCCCAACTGGAGTACCCCAAGGTTCCATCTTATGTCCCCGCCTATTCAATGTCTTCACCAATGATCTCTTTACGTCTTGCAATCAATCCTCTCTCATCCAATATGCTGACAACTCTACACTCATCTCTATCTCAAATAATATCTCCAAACTCCATACCCTAACCCAACAAGCCTTTCTTTCCACCGAAAAATGGCTGTCTGATAATCTACTTATTTTAACCCCAAAAAGACCAAACTCCTACTACTTCTCCCCCCGATCTCTTATTAACTATAAGTCTACCTTTGCTATCAAATCTTCTAACAACACAATTATACAACCCAATACCCACACAAAACTCCTTGGGGTCATCATTGATGATGAACTCAAATTCAATCTGCACATACTCCAATGTATAAAAAAAACACACCAGAAACTGGCATTACTTTATCTTAAGAAGAAATTTCAAACCCCCAATGCCAGACTCTCACTAGCACACGCATTCCTCCTGTACTCCCTCCTATATGCCGCCCCAGTACTCACCAACTTTCAAACCACAACCCTGAATAAACTCCAACAAACTTACCACAAAATTGCAAAATTTATCACAGTCCATTCAAGGCTCATCACTGCATTGCTCTAAACTCTTTGCAGTGGATCGAGCTGCCCCAACAACTCCAACTATCTTAATTTCAAATGCTGCATCACATTCATTACAAACCTTCATCCTGCCCATCTCTGTCATCCTTTATCTCTACCTATACACCATCTCGAACCCTCCGTACATCTAACCAGCAGCTACTTGAAATATACCATCCCAATAAAACTGTGGGCAAACTACTATATAAACATTCTGTTGCCCTTGTTTGGAACAAACTCCCTTTAGACATACATTCCATCCCCCACTCATTACACTTTAAAAATGAACTAAAGCATTATCTGCTCAACTCCAAGCCTTGCCCCTGCCAAGATCCAACATAAGCTCAATCTCACCCTCTATAAAGTAATAATTGATTTCTCTCTCATCTCACTCCCACATCTCCATGTAAGATGGCAAGTGCTAAATGCTTTAATCAAATGAACAAAACTATTTTTTAGTGAATTTTTATTTGCTATGTAAAATAATAATGTGTATATTACCTGACGCATGCATTTTACTATGTTCATATTCTTGCCTTTGCCTTTTTGTCTATTGTCTCTCATGTGTGTATGTACAAAATAAAATCATTTGTACTGATATTTCTATAACTGTCTATTAATGGAGCTTTTCTCCTCGGGTCTCAACTGAAAATGGGCCCCAAACCCAGTTGGACTAACCCGGTTAACAAATGTCAATAAATAAATAAACAAACAACTAAATACTATAGATGCCTTTTTCAAAATGTACCCTGTCTCTGTAAGATGGATGTCACCTTCATCCCGAAATGTCTATATTAATGAGATTCATGGCTCTTGGAGTAACTGAAAGCACAGAGCCTTATGTAAATCAATTTGAAGGCTTATTTTGTCACACCATTTTTTTATTTATGTCTCTTAAATCATGAATCTGATCCAACCAGCTCAGGCTCTAACCTTAGTTTCCCCTTATTTGCATTGAATGCCAGTTTGTTTCTTTGAATGCTTTTTGTCTCTCCGGCTTTTGACCATCAGCCTCATTCTAATTAGCTCTAAACGTACTAGATCTAGTTACTCTCTGAAAATGTGTTCCTCATTGAGAACTGGGGATTTTTCAACAATATTATAAGAAACTTCAGTCACCTCGACTCTGAAGAAGCGATCATTGAATGCAGGCAGTAAATTATTTCCTTGTTTCAAAACGTATGTTTATTACAAAGGTGATTAAGAAGGTGGTACGTGCATAGCTGTGTATTCACATTAACCTGTGGCTTACTTAAGACTTGTCATTTTGGGTTCAGACCCAAACCCAGAATGGCGACAACCCTCATTAGATCTGCAGTTCAAAGTTCTTTTGGGGTTTGGGATAGGTTTTGATATCTGCTGCACAGCATTGTGTTGTATTGATTTCGGAGGGACTAATAATTATTAATTTGTGCTTCAGTAGCCATTCCTGGTGAGGATGCAGGTCAGACTAACTGAGAGAATGTCTGAGTGGTTGTTAACGAACCATGTCATTACTGTAGAGGAGAAAAATTAAGAGAGAGAGAGAGAAAGATCATAAGAGAGAGTGTTAATAAAGATGGAAAAAGACAGAGGGGCAAAAACTGAACCTTGGTGAAAACCTGAGAGTAAAGGTAATTTATTCAAGTGGGAGGTTCCTATTCTGAATTCAAAGTGCCTGTTTAACAGGAAGATTTTGAACCATGGAAGACCATCTGTACCTATGCCTATTTCTGTTCATTTGTTAAGTGTGATGGAATGGTTGCTGAGATGGAAGACTTTAATAAACTTTACAAATAGAGTCCTTTGTGGGTTTGGCATTGGGTGTATTACACAGTATATTGTCTATTGGGGCCCACAGTGCAGTCGTAGTGCTGTGTCCTGGCCAGAAACTTTGTTGTTTAAGGGAGAACAGTTGATATTGTCAGATGTATTGTGACAGAGGAGTGTAAACCATCTTTTCAAAGATTTTTCCTAGAGTGGGTAAGATATAAACTGGTTGGAAATGGGAAGTGTCTTTTGGGTTGTATTGTTTTGAGAGAGCTTTATTTACTGCAGTTTCCCAATTTATCCTCACAATCATCATCAACCTCTTTTTCTAATTCTTTGTCCCATTGTTTTTCCCACATAGGGTCAGGATGTCTTGTCAACCGTTTCCATCTCTCTGGATTCATTGCCACTCTCCTACATTCTTCGATGGTCATGCCTGACTGTCACAGGTCTTCTCTCACACAATCCACCCATCTCTTTCCTGGATGCCCTCAGTTACACTTGACTTCTTCCTGCCTGTCCCAAATCTTCACCAGATTTTCTTCTGCTTTTCTGCACATATGCTTGAACCACTGTAATCTGTTCTTTTTGACCTTCTCTGCAGTTGGAGCTACTTGGGCTTCTGCTCTGATGTCTTCATTTCTTCATCTGTCCCACAATGTGCATCCTACCACCCATCTCAGGCACTCTATCTTCATCACATCTAGCTTCCTCAACTGCTCTACCTTCACTTCCCAGGTTTTTGTACAATACAGTAGTACTGGTCACACCACTGTTTTGTACAGCTTACCTTTTAACTTCTGTGGCATTCTTCTAGCATACACTACCCCTGAGACTCTGAACCAGTTGGCTGTACCCCCTCTGATTCTAGCTTTGACCTCCTCATTCAGACTTCCAAAAACCTAAACCACCTCTCCCAGATACCTGAAAATGCTAACCTGTTACACTATTTCCCCTTCTATCTCAATTCTCAGCTTCTTCTGAATTCCTCAGTTGTCTTTCATTTGCAACTGCCGTGTCTGTACTTAGTTTCCTCGTATGTGCCCTAACTTTTGCATTCAATTCCCCTATCATCTGCTGAAGTTCTTCTTCAGACCCTGCATGTAATGTCACTTCATCTACATACAGAAGCTCTGTTGATCTCTCCCCGCTGACCTGTTTGCTAATGTTGTCCATCACCAGTATGAGCAGCAGTGGGCTCAGAGCTGAACCGCGATGCACACCCACTCCGACTGGGAACCCTGCTATGAGTCCAAACATTGTTTGTACTTATGTGATAGTCCTTGTACATACCCTGCACTAATTCTACCAATGTTTCTGGGACTTCAAACCACTGCAGAACTGCCCAATTTAGCTCTCTTGGGACCTTGTCACATGCTTTCTTCAAGTCTAGGAATATCCAGTTGAACTTTTTCCTCATCTCTACCTTCTTCTGAGCTATCTGTCTCACTGCAAACATTGGGTCAGTTATGCTGCATCCTGATCTGAATACAAACTGCTCATCCTCCATATTACTTTCTAATACTCTTGAGTATTTATCAGTCAACCTTCCCAGAACTTTCACACAATGTGACAGGAGTTTGATACCTCTCTGGTGCCCACAGTTGTGAATGTCCTCTTTGTTCTTGGACACTGGCAGTAGTATGCTTGTTATCTAGTCATCTGGGGATATACTTATCTTTCCATACTGCTATGAACATCCTTTTGAGCCATTTCTCCCCTAACTCACCTAACAATCTGATCATATCTGCTGTGACCTTGTCTGACCTTTCTATGTTCCCTGACTTTCTTTTCCAAAGAGCTGTTCTTACTTCTTCTAAAATTCATAAGGACATGGACAATCCTTCTTTAAGACCTATAGTGGATGGTACCAGGTCAAAAACATATTTTATAGCAAAACCTTTGGACCACCTGCTCAAAAATAATATGGAAAGAGTCACAGTTATTTAGAAACTCTTGGGATTTTCTTACTAAAAGCAGTCATTTTACATTTTGCCCAAATGGTATCTTTCTTACTATAGATGTTAATAACCTGTTTTCAATGATATCAACAGATGAAGGACTTGTTTGTTTTAATGAAAATTATATAAATTAAATATATTAGACAATGACAAGATTAATATAGTAACAACATTAATGGAACTTGTACTGAAAAATAAATGTACATTTTTTATTATTTTTTATTATTATTTTACATTTGATAACTGGGAAAGTCCACTGGACACAGGTCCTTTTTTAGTGGACGACTGGGGAGAAAAGCTCCACAAATAACATAACAATTGACACAAATTGAGCTCAGTAGTGTATCACGGTATGCAAGTTGATTTAGAAAACATACATCGATAATACATAATTTGAAAAAAAACAAATATAACTCTCAAAAGAGATGTACATGCACATAAATCAGTCAAAAACATTGTTAAGCAGTATAAGAAAATTTACAATGTAGAAGTCATAGGTCACTGCAGTAAATGCAGCAATTTTTGGGTAGTAAATGCTCAAAGTGGTGAGTACAGATTGCAATATAAGAAAGTTGGAACTAGCCTGGGCAAGTACAGGAACATAGCCAGGTAGTATGGAGGTGAGTTCTTAGTGCTTTCTTAAACTGAGTTAGTGAAGAGATGGAAGATATATTGGTTGGTAGTGAGTTCCATGTTTTAGAAATGCTGTTAGAGAAGAGTGATTCTCCTGCTGTGTTACTTTAGTTACTTCAGGAAGGAATTTGTTACTGGAGCGAAGAGTTCTATTACTATTGTACGGGTGAAGTAGGTTTTGCAGTTAAGTTTTTTTTTCTGGTTGGTAAAGGATTTTATGAACAAAAGTAAGTTGACTGTAAAGTATTGTAAAATAAGTAGTTCTTTAAGCAAATCATAGGAGTGGTGATGGACGCAGCTTGCGCCCCAAGTTTCTCAAATCTTGTGATGGCTTATTGGGAAGAAAAATTGTCTTGAACAGTGAATTTAAACACTGTTGGTGTTTTCATACCTGTTTTTTTAGATGAGTTATTTATTTTGTGGTCTGATACTGAAGAAAAACGTGCACAATTTTTAGAACATATTAATAACACTTGTGAGTTTTTGAAATTTAGTTGGAATTATAATTCTGACATAATTACGTATTTAGATATTCAGCTAACTAAAGATACGTTGAATGGAAGATATGTCTCGAACATATATAGGAAAAATACTTTTTCTAATATGTATCTTTATTTTCAAAGTTGGCACCCTATATTTCAGAAAGAAACAGTGGTCAAGGGACAGGCGGTCCATTTGGCCTGGATGGTGTCAGAAGAAAATACTTTTTTTAACTGAAATGGAAACATTGTCTGATATGTTTTTGAAGCGGGGTTACCCCCTTGAATTTATACAGAATATCAGAAGTGAAGTATACATTAAAAGATAAAATGGGTTTTATGTCTTTATATTAAATTGTGGTAGTCAGCGAATAGCAAATGATAATAACAGTATTAAAAATAGATGCAATGAGAATAGATTATGTATAACTACATTTACTACTGATAGTAAAGCAATAGGCGAGTGTCTTGTAAGAAACTGGAATATATTCAGAACGGATAGCTCCTTGTATTTGAGAATGGGTGAAAGACAACTGTGTTCAGGAGAGACAGCTCCTTTAAAGATCTGTTGGTGCATTATAAAGCAAAAAGAATAAGAAGTCAACTAATAAAAGAGAAGGTATATGTAAATGGGGTCACTGTACCCAGTGCCCTTACGTAAAGAAAACATTCAAGTTTGAAGTTAGAAGTAAAACATATAAAATAAAAAATTATTTTACTTGTCCATCAGCACAAGTTATACATTTAGCATTATGTCGTCAGTGTCCTGCGTTTTATGTAGGAAAAAATAGTAGGAAATTGAAAACAAGAATATACGAACATCTTGCAGATATAAAAAAATAAGAAAAATACTAACGGTTTACAGAGGAATATTCAAATGCTTACCAACCATAATTTGAAATTCATGTTTATTGACCAAGTATTAGGGGACACAAGGGGTGTTGTAATGGGTGGACATTTAAATAAAAGAGAATTATAATGGCATTTAAGGCTTGAAGCTACAAATGTTCCAGGGTTGAATGATTTAGTATTGATTAATTCAGTTCTTAGGTTGAATTATTTGAATGGGTAAAGATTCGTAATGGTTTATTTACTTGTTTCTGATGGTTTCAATTGTACTGGATTGCTTACTGGTTAGCAACTAACATGTGATTTTAGATTTTTAGTATTCAAACTCAAAATATGTGTTGTTTGTTAGTTCTGAAGAAGTTCCACTAATTTGGAACAAAAGCGCTCAACTTTTGTAAATGCAATAAAGTGAAATTTTTAATGGAAGAATTCTCTGTGGCTCAGAGTCGTTCTAAGTATATCAGGTGATATTTTATTGATCTGAGACAGGGCCAAGCGGTCATGGATTGGATTCAGTGTTGCCTCTGATGAGAAGTAATAGTACAGGGGACCTGTTGTAAAGAAGTGTTAGGGATTATTGTGAAGGCTGCAGGATTTTTCTGTTTTCTTCTGTTGACCATGGTGTGTGTTTTTAGGAGGTCTTGGGGATTATTTTGAAGGCTGAGGATTTTTCTCTTTTCTTCTCAACCTTGACCTTTTTTGCTTGATCTCCAGATGAAGCACTGAACAACTAACTTTATTCCACTTTTCTTATTCATTTGTCCACCACTGTTTGTATCCTAGCTAAGTGGAGTTCCCTTTCTAGTCAGAGGAATGATGGTCTCTCATATAGTTATTACCCCAGTAATATTAAAGTTACACGTTTCACTTAGACTTCATTATCACAGGCTGCATCCTTGTGACTGCAATGGCAAGCCAAAATTAAGCAATGTATGTGATGCAGTTTTATAGTTAATTAGACAAAAGTTTACTTGTTCTATCATGGTATTGTAGTCAGAGATTACATAGAATAGTGTTGTTTTGGCAGAGATGTGTTGTGGGGTAAAAAGCGGTAATTTAGTTTTTTTTACGGTTTAGAAGTAGTTATGAATTATTTAGCCATGTTCACTTGATAAGAAGGATTGTCGTGTAAGGTCTTGGAGTTTAGAAAAAGATTTGAAGTAACAGGTTAAAGTTGAGTCATGAGCATATTGAATTAGGGTAGCACTTTTTGTAGCCATGCAGAGGTCATTGATGAATATGTTGAATGTATGGGGCCTAATATAGGTGCTTGTGGGACACCACTATTTACTGTCAAGAAGATGTTAAAAAGTTATTTGTTCTTGCTTTAAGATTTTGTGTTAAAAACAGCTATAAATATACTATTTTTACTATTACCTTCCCAATTCCATAAACAAAATATATATTCTTCTCTCATGAAAAAAAAAAAAACGTGTTTACATAGAAATCCTAATGAGAGACCAATGACTGTCATTATTTGTATTTGCAAAGTTTTGACTTACTACAATTTATCATTTGTAAACATCATATCTCAGAAAAGAGTGTTCTGTTGATTGTTTGGAAAGTAACTCAAGAAGAAAACATTAAAGATCCCCTATTTGATTAATATTGTTTCTGTGTTGCAGGTGGTTTCTAGTGTCCTTCCAGATGATGACTTTGTGGGATTTGAACCTCTCAGACATCAGGTACGTGCAGTGATTGTTTTTTTGGAGCTAGTTATGTTGTATCAGGTGTATCTTTAGGATGGGATTCATGCTGCACAACTAAAATAAAAGCATAAATAAAATGGAGTATGAGAAATGATCCTGATGCCTTAAATTCCCAAGCAGCATAACAGAGTATTATCTGATCTTTCACTTCAGTCATACTGAAACCTATCAGAATCTAACACAATGAACAACAAGACTGACTGGGCATTTCAAGCACCTATTATAAAGTGTTTGTTGAGCTGAAAATGTAACCTGAAAAATATATACAATGCATTTAGCAGATTTTTGAAGCATTGCATCATCATTCTGAAATAGTTATCTAGTAAGTGACATAATTAAATAGTTCTGGAGTAGGTAGATTAAGGAATTAGCAGGCTAAACCTTGTGTTGGTATTAATATATTGTCACTAATCTGTTTACTTTGCAGATTTTTCTGGTATATCACTTAAATCTTATCCTTATCTTATCACTACACTTTGTAGAAATGTCACATTCAATAATGATCATTCATGGCTTGTTTGTAGGTACCAGCCACTGAAGGCATTTGCACTTAAAAAAAAAGTTTTAATATTATTGTAAAATGGCCAGCAATCTAAATGTAAAAAAATATCAGCAATTTCAGATAGAAGTCTGTCAAATTAAATTAAAAGGTCATCATGCATTACCGATGAACACATGTACATAAAGCAACTCTGTGACTTTATCACTCATATCTTGGTGGTGTATAAGCAGCCCTATTAAAGTTATGCATATATGGATGCTTCTTCATCCTTTTATTTATCGTTAGTTGAGACGGTTGGATCCACAAGCTGGGGTCCTTTTTTAAGGGGAGACCTGAGATGGTGCTCATACTGTGTAGGGGCAATTGGACAGGGCACAAGGGAAATCCCCTTTTTGTTAAGAGTGAAGCTACCCCCTTGTGTCACACTGCAGTGTTAGTAATGGAAAAGTAATGCAAGCACATCTGAAGTGAACAGAACTAACATACTTTAGATTTTTCCACCATCAAAAGTTGTTTTACCATTGACAATGAGAATGCTTTTTTAGATTATTCCATCCCATTCTGCACTGTGATAACAGTCCACATATCACATTCATACAGTAGAACTTGCCATCCAGAAGCTGCTGAGACCATTATATTACATCAAATTACCCACAAACCTAACTAGGACCTTGTGGAGATTCAGATTACTCTTAAAAAATCCCAATATTGCTTACACATCCCCATAAATATTGCCCAAAGATCACATAAATTACCTCAGTACGACTGATTCACTAAATATCAAACCAAATATGTTCTTACTAGAGGACTTCAATTACTGAAGTATTGACTGGCATAGTTATACCTCTAAAAGTAGTTATGTTTGGCATTTCCTTTCTTCATTAATACCAGTGCACTGGAGCAATTTGCAAAACTACACACTAGAGTGAATAATGTCTTTGATCTGGTCCATAATAATCTAGACCCCCACCTGCAAGCCACCTGGCATCTTCTCATCCCTGGTTAAATCTGATCATAAAGCAGTCTTCTCTGTCAGGTCTGCTAGTACCACTCCACCACCAAATGAGACCACCTTTAAGGACTTCTCCAAGGCAATCCTACTTTAGCTTGTGGAAGACCTTGGCAAAATTCCCAGTAATCCTTTGTAAATTGACTCAGTTGAGAGAGCTGCCTCATCCACCGTTGACTTTTACCAGCACTTGAGCAGTTGCACAGAAAAGTCAGTACCCGTCCACCCTAAATATAACTAATTTCAGAAATAAACATGTCTAGTGGAACCCCGTATTAATGAACTGCACAACAAGAGATGGTAAATAATGAAAAGTTCAAGAAATCCGCATGTCTCTACCTCTAGAGTACACTGAAATGTGCTGGCATGGAACTTAAAAGCACTCTTAAAAATGTAAGGCAGAGTATGAATTTAAGGTTCCTGTAGATTCCAAAGGTACTTTCTTCAGTTATGTCAGAAAATTAAAGAATAATGTTCAATGCACTGAGGTCATCCATAATATCACCCAATCGGATCGAAAGGATGTAGCAAATATACTAGCAGACAGATTTAGTTTTAACTTTACCCCTCCTACCCACGTTGTTGGCCCCACTATCCCTGAGAATTCTTTCCTCTGTAATCATATAGGAATAAATCTTACAATCCCTGTTAACGGGTAAAAATAATATTTCCGTGGGACCAGACAGCATACCAGGCTGCATTCTCATCAGTACCAAGTATGAGCCTCTACTGAAACTGTTCATCCTCAGCCTAACCACAGGATTTGTGCCTGGTGCCTGGGGAAAAGCCACTATGACTCCTCTACACAAGGGTGGTCCTTCTGCAGACATGGGTAATTATAGACCTATCAGCCTCACCAGCCTTATATGCAAAACCATGGAATCTGTCATAGCAGAACTCATTACTACAGACATAGGCAACTTAACTGATCTAGACTCCAATTGGTTTGGTTTTATGAAGGGCAGGTCCTGTCTCCTGAATCTAGTAAGCTTCTTTGATAAGTTTACAGAGGCTGTGGACAGTGGCCATTCTGTGCAGACTGCTTATCTTGACCTGGCCAAGGCTTTTGACAATATCAACCATACTGGTATTACTGAAAAATTTCACAAGCATAATATTAACCCCTACAATGTACACTGGATTGCAAACTGGCTATCCAAACCAATCCCAAGTTGTGAAAGTTGCTGCTGCCTCTCTCTGAATTTAAATTTGTAACGAGTAGTGTGCCATAGGGATCGGTTCTAGGCCCTTTCCTTTTTGGTATCTATTTTGCAGACATCCGAGGCAATATCCCATAAGTGTGGTTGACCAAGACCGCTGATGATTGCAAACTAGGCACTGTTATCTGCTCATCCACTAACAAAAAATTGCTCCAGCAAAGACTGGAACAGGCACATCTATGATGTTTCAAAAGTTGTCTCAAACTAAATGAAAAGAAGTGCAGAACACCAGAGTTTGGTAGAAAGGTTGTTCCCACCTCATGAGCTAAAAACAGTACTCCCTTTTACACAGTTACAGTTATAAGAGACCTGGGTATTTACACAAGTTACAGTTATAAGAGACCTGGGTATTTACACAAGTTACAGTTATAAGAGACCTGGGTATTTACTTGGATAACTTTTTCTCATTCGGCCATCATCTTTCCACCACAGTTAGGAAATCCTTCTACCTGGCCCAGCAAATTTCCTAGAGAAATTTTCAAGATGCAAGGAAGTCATCCCGCCACTGTACTCCTCTCTTATTAGACCCATCCTTGAATACAGTGCCCACTTTGGTGTGTACATATCCAAGTATATTACTCAACTGGAAAGGCCCCAAAGGTTTCTACCCATTAAAATTAAAGCTCTTAAATCATTCTGCTACCCCAGTACATTAGCACATCTCTCCTTATACTCGGTAACCTACACAATGCTGCAAGGTGTCCTGTATCTCGCTTTTCAAGCAATGAAAGCTACAGTCCTATCTGACTTCCTGTTTTTTCACAAAACCAGTGGCTCTACAACCACCCACAGGACATAAATATAAACCAACAAATAAACAAGGCTTAATGGAGAGATAGGATCCTAACTCGATTCATTCCTAGCCTATGGAATATGTTACAACTTACATGTCAGAAAAGTACTGCTTTGGTTACCTTTAAGGTTAGTCTTGATGACTCGATATAGAGACACAGATTTACACCATAATTGTTAGGTAAGGCCCTGCTCAGTTTGCGAGGTAAGTACTATTAAGTGCTTGAAAATCTTTATGTTTCTCTGCTTAAAGGTGCATATGGCTAGACATCTTATGGTCCCCATGATCTCTAGACAATCTGAATTTGAGTTTACTGCATTGGAATGTCCACTAGGGGAGCTGTTCCTAAAAAATGCACAATGGGAGCAACAAAAGCTTTAACAAGTATATGGAAGGATCTGGTCATACCACTCAACCTCCTAAAGCAAGAAATCTGGACAAACCCATAAATAAAAGTTGGACAAAGGGCCAAAAATATGGAGAATTTTTAAATATTCCTCTTACAAACTTAGAACGTTGATAGAATAATATATTTTACATTAACATGAATTTTCTGAAGGTATGAAGTCAGAAACTCAAATGTCAGTCATTATTTTCTAACTTCAGTCTTTAATGATTTTCCAGTAATTTGCCAGAAAACAACACAATTTTATGAAAAACAGATCAAAAATGTGAGGCAAAAATCTGTACAGTTGAGAGGGTATGGCTCTGGTATGAGAGGTGAAAGCCATCCCTAGTGGAACAGGGATCTCGGCCTTAAAATGGCACCTATTAACTTATTTATTTATTTATTTCAGTTTGATGACCGGGGAGGTCCACTGGGCTCAGGAGCCCGTTTTCAGTGGAGGCCCGGGGGGAAAAGCTCCACCTTACCTAGTAAACATTAAGATACAACAAATTATAGTACAAAGATTTAAAAAATACAATTACATTAAAAATCAGAGACATGATGTATTACATTGGTTACATAGCATCTGAATCATGTGATGATATGAGTATTTCAGTGGTTACATAGTATCTGAGTCTTGTGATGGCAGTATGTCTAATTTAAGGGAGAGGTATTGTTCTGAGAGAAGACAAGATACTACTCAACAGCCATGTACTTCCTGTCTCTAACACATGCACAGGAAGTTCTGTCATGTCTGTCTGGCTAGATTGAGTCATTCGCTCCCACATGGCCAACACTGGGTTGTGGTCATATTTGTATAGTTTAATAGAACTTATGATCCTTGTGACATCACATATCCTGGTATCAGACAATCAGTTTATAGGTTCATAGGATATTACTAGACTAAAGACCACTAGGGTGCTTACAAGCCTAGATGCACGCCCCAAATCATTTGGGTCCCAAGTGCAATGGGCATGTATACGAGGGGGCATGCTATTAGGGAGTTAACTGTGGATTTGTATGTAGGGTGGTAGTTAATACTTTTCTTATTGATGGCCTCTGACCATAAGGGACATGAGGCCCAGACTGGAGGAAAATTTACGATTTATCATCCAGTAGTTAAGGTTTTGTTTGAATGGGATCAGGGATGACCTCTGTTTTATATGGATGGGGAATCTATTCCATAGTTTGGGGACCATTTGGGACACATATATGTCTGTCCAACACACTGTTTATGTCACAAGTGAAGGTCAGATTCCATCTAGTAATTCTGGTGCTGTTTATTTGCACATGTACAACAGATCCATCAGGGCTGAGTTTGAGGAAGTTCTATGAGCGAGGCAAAGATCCTCTCTCAGTAGCCTGTAGGACACTGAACACAGAAACGGAGATTTTAGGCAATTAGTGTAGGACTGAGTGGTCATGTCCTGAATTTTCTAGGTGAGTGACCTTTGTGGGCATTCCAACTATTGCAAGCTTCTGTTTAGATACATGCCAAAGGGGTATTGTATTCAATGATAGGTCTGATAAGGGCCAAATAGAGTGGTAATATAACTTCCTTGGACTTGGATGCTATACCCTTACCTATAGGTTGGGTGACACAGAATGATTTTCTTATTATCTTAGCTATTTGTTCATCAAAGGCCAGATTGCTGTCTATATATATTTCTTGATCGCTTACTGCAGGGTTGACTGTTAGGGGCATTTTATTGATGGAGTAATTAACTTGGGTTGACAGTTTTCCAAAGGGCATTATAATGCATTTTTGGCATTGAGTTTTAGGCCATGACTTTGGCACCAGTGATTTGTCTGTGTTAAAGCCTCTAGCAGGATGTTGCTTTCTTGATGAGAATCTATAATAGCTCCCAATTTATATTTGTCTACAAACTTGGTGAGCCAGAGACTTTGAATGTTAGCCTTGACTTCTGAGACATAGATGCCAAACAGGAGCGAGCCCAGCATGGAGCCTTGAGATACTCTGCTGGTTCTTAGTGGAGGGGGTCTCACTGATTCTGATTTCTTAGGTTTTCTTTGTGAGCCAGCCAGCAATCCAGTGAGTTATGTAAGGATTTATGCCTAGCTCAGAAAGCTTGTCAATGCCTGAGTGGAGTATTGTATCAAATGCCTTAGCCAGGTCAAGATATGCAGTATGCACTCATTCATTGTCCTGGTGACTCTCTCCGATTAATTAGGCATGACCTTCCCTTAATAAAGCCAAATTGAGATGAGTCCAGCATCTGTAGGTTGCCAATGTCCTTTTTTATCATTTCCATGATATGATTATTAGGCTTATTAGACTAATGGATATCTAGTTCGCTGGGTCAGGTGATGGTCTGCCCTTGTGGAAGGGAATGACTGTTGTGGTCCTCCATTAACTTGGAATGTAGCCTGTTTTGAGGCTGTAGCTGAAGAGTGCATCGAGTGGTTCTGATTGGTCATGCTTTGTACTGTTGAGAAACAACATGGGATGTTGTAGAGACCCATAGAGGGAGTTTTCTTGGCTTTAGCAAGTGTTGCTATCACCTGGTCCCTGCTGATAGTTGGGGGAAGAATGTTGGAGGGGATTTCATTTGGTAGAGCTGAGGGGGGGTGGAGTAGGAGGTAAAGTCTGAACTGAATGTATCAACCAGTAGATTTGCTATGTCACCCTGATTAATGAAGGTGGTACTGTTAACAGCCAGTTCAGTACAATGCTGTGTGTTACCGCTAAGGTTCTAGACATAGTTGAAGAAGGCCTGATTGGGGTTGCCTTTAGTTTACCGAACATCCACTTTCCCGAAATGCAGTTCACTGACACTTCAGATCACCAACATTCACAAAGCCGATGTTTCCCACGAGGTAAGTAAACATTTGGCCATCCCTACTGAAGAAACTACCCAAGAAAACGAAACCCACCGATGTGGGGGGCTTCACCTCCCACACCCCCCTTACTAAATATACCAACTCCAAGAATGCACTACCATGGGGGTAATGGGCAAAGTTCAAGTAGATGGCCAAACGGTTACTTACCTCACAGGAAACGTCAGCTTTCTGGATGTCGGTGATCTGAAGTGTCAGTGAACTGCGTTTTGGGGTAGTGGAGATTCAGTAAACTGAAGGTAATCCTTCTGATTGTTCCTAGTCTGTGAGGCTATCCTGACCTTGTTATTACCCTTGTTGGACTTAATTAGACCTCTTAGTTTCTTTTTTAGTTGTTTAAGAGAGCACTCTCTTTAAGGGAGTTGCTCTTCCTGATTTTAGCCATGAATTTTCTTATTTTATTATATACCCTGCTTAGGTGAGGATTCCACCAGTGGGGTTTGTTTTCTGTGTTTGTTTTGGGTTCATTTCTGGATGGTATGGCAGCCTCCATGTAGCCATTCATGTTTGTATAGAAACTTTGTGAATAATTTTGCATAGCTAGCTGTGGTCTTGGGGAAGGGGTGACCCTTGAATATTGACAAACTGTCACTTACTGGGATGTAGTTTGCCTTTGAATATTTCCTAACTGTTAGTGGTTTAGCTACATTTTCATGGTTGATTTTTTACTTCAAATGAGACAGCTTTGTGATTAATCACATTGGTGAGGATGTGATTTGGGGGGGTGGGGGGTGGGGGTTCAGTACTCTCCCATGTTGGTGAGTACCAGATCCAGTATGTTCGATCCTCTGATTGGTGCGTGCACTACCTGTTCCACGTTGTTTGTGTTTATAAACTCCAGGAATCATTGTGCCTGTGAGTTTCAGGCAGTGTACATTTCCCAGTCAATAGAGGGGAGTTAAAGTTAATTATAAATAGTAAGTTTAGGTAAGAGCCATAAGACACTAGGGGCACAGATACTGACCATGATATGGTGAGGCACCTTATCTATGGTGACTTGCATATGGGATGAACTCCATGGTATCATCCTGTTTAAACAACTTGGAGGTATGTTTGTTGCTAATTTAGGCCAAGACACCTCCACCTTTGACCCCAGTCTATGCTGTTGTTAGTCTAAATGTGTGGAAAGCACTGTAGCTGTGCACTGCTGGAGTACTTTCCATGGCTTTAAACCAAATCTCGGTCACAGCACAAATGTCTACATTCTCCAGAGTGAGGAGAACTTGAAGGATGTGGAGTTTTTTGTTTAGTATCCTAGCACTGAGCAGTAACACCTTAAGGTTGCTTGCAGACTTTTTCCCTGTGTTGGTAGTTTTGTCTTTTTGGTATTGCCTAAAATGTCTCTAAAGGGGTGGGTAAGGTTTTAGCTAATATGCAAAAGTCTTGGAGTTACATGTGCAGTCCATCACTGGCAAAGCAACGGGGTCTTTTGGCCATTTCTTCTCATGCTGACAGGTATTGTATCCTCCTGGACTGACACCAGAAACTAAGCCAATTATTAAACTCAGTCATTTTATGTTCATTCTGTGGCATCATCCTAGGTGAGGGTAGAATGCTGCTCAATGCAAGGCTCATACCTTTATGTGACACACATTCCAAGAGATCCATTGTGTGTCTTTTGACATAGTCCAGTGAGGTATGTTTCAGGTCATTTACACCCAGATGGACTGTGATAGAATCACATTGGTTCCTCTGGTGCAGTGACTTGAGTGCGTACGTGATATTATGGAGCCTGGCCTTCTCAGATCATTTACAACCACATCGACTGTGATAGAATCACAATAATACCTGTGGTGCAGTAACTTGAGTGTGTACATGATATTGTGGAGCCTGGCCATCTCAGATCATTTACACCCACATGGACTATGAAAGAATCACATTGGTACCTGTGGTGCATTGACTTGAGTGCATACTTGATGTTGTGGAGCATGGCCATCTCAGATCATTTACACCCAGATGGACTGTGATAGAATCACATTGGTACCTGTGGTGCAGTGACATGAGTGTGTGCATGATATTGTGGAGCCTTGCCATCTCAGATCATTTATACCCACATGGACTATGATAGAATCACATTGGTACCTGTGGTGCAGTAACTTGGGTGTGTAAGTGATATCATGGAGCCTGGCTGTCTCAGATCATTTACACTCACATGGACTATGATATAATCACATTGGTACCTGTGGTGCAGTGACTTGAGTGCATACGTAATATTGTGGAGCCTGGCCATCTCAGATCATTTGCACCCACATGGACTGTGATAGAATCACATTGGTACCTGGGGTGCAGTGACTTGAGTGCATACATGATATTGTGGAGCCTGGCCATCTCAGATCATTTACACCCACATGCACTGTGATAGAATCACATTGGTACCTGAGGTGCAGTGACCTGAGTGTGTGCATGATATTGTGGAGCCTGGCTGTCTCAGATCATTTATACCCACATGGACTATGATAGAATCACATTGGTTCCTGTGGTGCAGTGACTTGAGTGTGTGCATGATATTGTGGAGCCTTGCCGTCTCAGATAATTTACACCCACATGGACTATGATAGAATCACATTGGTACCTGTGGTGCAGTGAGGCATCTGTGAGTTGCACAGTGGAGTACCCACTGAGAAAAATATTAGGTAAAGTGTATACTTGCCGTATGGGCTTTGAACCTGGGGGACCATTAAGTGTAGGCTTATGTGAGATGTTTGGTGTCACTTTTGCTACGTGGTTTAGTGATTTGCTGACGATCAGTGCTGCCACTGGGTTGCTTTGGATGTGTTTGATATTTGGGAAGGTCTCTTTTAAGATCCTCAGTATAACACAGTCTGTGTGTGTAGTGAGGGATGTATTGTGGGTATTTCTGACCACCTCTTTTGCATGTGAGATTTTTTGCCTCCAAGGAAGTCATGTTTGCATACCGTGCTATTTCCTTTAATGATTAATTAGTTGTCTAAGAACATGAGACAATTACTACATTGACTTAGGATGCCCAGATTTACCAGCTATCTATAGAGACCTCTGGCAGTTGCATACCATGTTGTCTGGTCTTGTTAAAGGGTGGGATGTGTAGGATTAAGGACAGGGGTCTTCTAGGGTGGTGTCTGGGGTTTAGGGCAGGATGTTATAAAATGCTAGGATATGGTAGTGGTATTTAATGCACAAGATAGCTGCTCTAAGCTTATTTCTGCACAATGTCACACTGTTTAACAGGTTTCAGATCTAATCCTAACTTTATAGAGAAACGTTATTGTCTATGCATTTGCTACTATACAGGGCATTGCTAATCACCACTGGTCATCTCTGAACAAACTGTCCTGATTTATAACAGAGAAAAGCAGCTGGAAAACTGAGTCCTATACCCTCTTGCCAATAAACAACCACACTTGAGCTTCCTGGAGTGCTTCCCAACTTAGAGAGACCTGGTAAACACCTTTAGTAAAAAGAAGAATGATCCTGGAATTTCTTAATGTAAGTGCATAGAAAAACAGCCCTCAAGTGCAGATTAAACAAAACAGCAACTGCCAAACAACCAAGTCCCTTGCTAATTCACCCTTCTGCGAGGAGATTTGGAGTTTAAAGGCACGCCGTTCTTCTCCATTCTGGATGGAGACACCTATGACTCAAACATCTCCCTCAAAGACTGGTGTATTATTGTACTCTCCCTCCAAACCCTTGACTATTATATCCAGCCCCAGTCCTTCTGGCAACATGGAGCCTTATTGATTTAGTCCGCCATCTGTCTATCTTTTTCTTCTGCAGATTGGCTGAGTTAGCGCTAGTGACTGTTATTGAGACAAAATTAGTAGAAGGAAAGCTGATGGTGTCATTTTTCTAGAGTAAGTGGTGAGATGGGGGATACTTTGTAAAGGACACCTACTTTCACATAGGCCTTTTTTTGATATTGTCTTAAATATGGAATCTGAAGTCAGTTCATCTTCTATGCTTGCACCAAGTAATTTTGTGTTGGAGACAATCCAGAGTATGTGATATTTTCAACAGGTGATATGATGAATAGATTATTTAGATAAAAGTAAGATTTGGGTGTGAAAAGTGAGACTTTTGTTTGGTTTGGGTTTAGGAATAGGTGGAACTAGTTGTTACCTGCTTTAATAGAAGAACAGGATTCTTGTGTAACAGTTTGCAAGGTGGCCATGTCAGGTGCAGAGCAGACGAATGCAGTGTTGCCTGCATATTGAATAAGAGTGCCTTTATGGTTAGCTGTGTGAAGTTTATTTAAGAATATATTGAAAAAGAAGAGAACCTAGAATTGATCCTTGAAGAACTCCAATGGGAATGTCTAATAAAGAGGTGAAAGACTTCTGTTTAATGTATTGTGCTCTTTCTTTGAACCAGACCAGAGTATGAGCTAAGAGAACATGTTTGGCTAGTGTGAAAAGCAGTCTTGAGTGGGATACAGTATTGAATGCTTTTCAGAACAGAAGACCCTCATTTCTAAGGTTGTTGACTGTGTTATAAAAGGATAGTAAAGCTGTAGTAGTACTACTGGAGGGGTGAAAGTCATAATAGGTGTGACAGAGTAGGTTATTTTTGGAGGTATTTTAAAAGTCATGAATGAATACATTGTTATATGATTTTGGACAGGGGAGAGTGACAGAAAGTATGCTTATTAGACAGTAATTGGATAATCCACTGATTTTCCTCCTTTGTATAAGGGAAGGATGAAGTTTTGTTTTTTTTAGTAGTGTAGGAATGTAGGCTTCTCTGATGGCTGTTTTAATGAGCATGGATACAAGATGGTCAGCTGCCAGGGTTGTGGGTTTCAATTTGAATTAGTCATTGGATTACTTTGTAGAGGACTAGCTCCACTGAAACTGTATGTGCGGAGATGGTTGTGGACAGGTGCTGATCAGTGAGGTTATTTGCTTTGTTTGGCGGAAATTATGCTGTTGCATTTATAAAATGAGATTAAGTACATATACCATGTCATTTGGGAATGGATTTGGTTGTGTTATTTTTCTAGTCTTTATTAACATATTTATGGTTGCCCAGTGCATTTTGCGATTAGATGGTGGAGTTGGAGTTGTGAGAAATAATACCTTTTGTCATTTTGTACATCTGTTTAGTTAGATTTCTCAAGTGTCAGTATGGTTGGTAAGTAGTTAAGGTTTTGTTTATATCCCGGTGTGTTCAAGATTTATCTTGTTGCCCCAGGAGATTTTTAGTGTTACTAGTGAGCCATGGCTCTGGCCTAGACTTCACGTTTATACTTTAAAGGGGGTTGGGAATTCAGAATTGAACAGTTAAACTGCCTAACCCAATGACAGGGATTTTAGAGATATCCAGTTAATAAGTATGAGAGGCTAGGAAAAAGTGTGGGTTGGTTGAAGGTTTTTAGGTTTCTAAGTATATTGTATTTTGATGCATTTGATCCAGTGTCAACTAACAATGTCGTTGTTGTCACTTAGTGAGCCTGGAAGGGTGCCTATGTCAGAGATTTTATTTATTGGCATTTGTTTACTGGGATGGTCCACTGGGATAAACGGAGCCCATTTTCAGTGAAGGCCCAGGGAGAAAAGCTCCACAAGAAATACAATTTGTATATAAGACAATACAAAGGATACACTAATTTCAAAATAGAACATTTTGATGTAGAGAGTGAGCAGGATAACCTTAACACAAAGAAATTCAGGTACAGTTAACAAAGTTGAATAGGTACATTATATGAAATGCATGGCAAACATATTACAGTTGACATAGAATAGGTAGACATTACATCAAATGAATAGCAATCATGTTTTAGTGGAGGTTGTAAGCTTCAACTGTATTAAGAGATTGTTAGCACACAAGTTATAGGAGTAATAGGCTATAAGAGGACATATTAATGGTGAAAGAGGAGGTTTATTATGATGAGAGAGAGAAATACTAGATATATAGGACTGGTGAAAAGGTTGCTGAGGGAAAAGGGTAAAGAAAGAGAGAGTATGGAGAGAGGAAATACAATTGAAGTGAATGTAGGGTGAATGTAAGGAGGGAAGTGGGGAAACTAGGTTATAGAAGGATGAGTACAATTACAGATCCAGGTAGAGTGGAGGTGTTTGCAAACAGCTGTTTTAAAGGAAACAGTGCTTTGGTTGGAGTGAAAGGTTAGGGGAAGGCTGTTACAGGATTTAGCTATTTCCCGGGAGTTTAGTAGATGGTCATCAGGTAATTTGGGTTTGTTACAGTATGTGTTGGTTTTCTGATCTTAAGGACCTGTTGGAATTATATTGGGAAAACAAGGAATTAAGGGCAGGGTAATCCTGAGGTTTAGTGAGTGTTTTGTGAGTGGTTGTTAGATGGAGATAGCCGAGGTAGTGGAGAAATTCAAACCAGTTTCAATTTTTCGGGGTCTGCAGTTGTGGGTGGAAAAATGAGTGTTTCTTTCAAATTTGTCTCTTTTGTTATAGCCTATTTCTAATTTTGTCCTGATTGAGGATTGGAGGTTGGTTAGCAATGAAGCACTGTAGGCAAGTAAAGGTAGAAGGTAGGTGGTAACAAGTACTTGTTTAGTAGGGACAGAGTGGAATGGATTATGTCTGTAAAGGAGGCCTAACTTTTTGTGAGTCTTACTGATGTTATTTTGTATGTGTAGGTCAAATTTTAAGTTTTCATCAGTTATGACTCCCAATAGTTTAGTATGAGAGACTAATTAAATTTTTGTGTGATTTAGGGAGAATATGTTAAACTGATATTTGTTAATGGGAGTATTTTTCTATGGAGTGAATATTATGAGCTTGGTTTTATTAGGGTTTAGAAACAAATGGTTGTTGTGGAGCCAGGCCTATATGGAGGAAAATGCTGATTGAGTGATGTATTGTAGTTGTGATGAGTTTTCAGCAGAGCATATAATGTTGGAGTCATCTGCATATCGAATTAGAGACCCTTGGTGAAATGATGAGTGAAGGCTGTTGGTAACGATATTAAACAGGGAGGTCCTAATATGGAGCCTTGTGGAACACCAGTGGGGTTGTGGATATATGGGGAAATGGAGTGTTGCCATTTTGCTGCATGTTTTCTGTCAGATAGGAAGCTTTTAAACCAAATGAGGGATTAAGTAGATAGTCTGATGCTGGAAAATTGGGAAAGAAGAAGTTTGTGAGAGATGGTATCTAAAGCCTTAGATAAGTCCAGAAATAGAGTGGAGACAATTTTCCCAGAGTCACAGGCTTTATTGACTAGGTCCATAAAGGATATAAGGGTAGTTGAGGAACTGTGGCCTGGTCTGAAACCATGTTTTGTTTGAGAAAAGATTTGGTTGTTGAGAAGGAAGTGTAAGAAGTGCATGTGTACACATTTTTCAAGGAGTTTGGAGATGGGGACAGTATAGTTATGGGGCGGATGTTTGAAATAACGATTGAGGTGCCACCTTTGTGTAGAGGTAGAACGCATGATTTTTTTCCAAAGGTTGGGAACATGGGATACTTGAATGGCTCTATTAATGAGTATGCTGACAGGTTAAGCAAAAGCTTCTGCTGCAATTTTCAGATATTCTGTGGGTAAATCATCAGCTGCAATAGAGCAAGATTTTAGTTTTTGAAGTAGCCTTTTTATGGTTGTTGTGGGGATAGTCATGAATGCGAATTCAGGGAAGGAATTGGTAGTAATGGAGTTTGTGTGTGTATTTGAGGGGGCTAATAGTGTTTGTATTCTGTGAGAGAGGTTTGCGCTAGCGTGCTTGTAAGTGGGGACTGGAGACTGTGATTGAGTATGTTGAGAGGGACATAATTCGCCAGGGCTGTTTGCTGTTCGGAGATTTTTGGAGAAATTGGCCATAATATTTGCTATGGTGTCCATGAAATAGGAATTAAAGAGACTTGTTATTTGATCTGGGATTTTGTCGAGGGGGGGGGGTAAAGGGTTACTTTTTGTGTGCCTGAGTTAAGGAGAGTACCAGTGGAGGCCCAGAATTGTTTAGGGTTATTTTTGTGTTTTTTTTTTTTTTTTTGAAGCTTTTAGTAGTATTCTTTCTCGTCTTGTGTTGCAGGTTTTTTGCCTGGTTTCGAAGATGTTTAAACTTTAATAGATCGGAATTGTTTTTATGTTTATACCACAATTTCTAGGTTTTGTTCCTAGCTAACATCAGCTCCTTGGTAGATTTGGTTAACCATGGGGCATTGTTGGCTTTTAACCTTTTTATTTGGTGGGGGGGGGGTGCAAGACTGTCTAATACTTTTAGAAAGGTAGTGTTAAAATGTTGCAGAGCATTGCATAGGGAGAGAGTTTTTAGGCTATTCCAGTTGATGCTTTTCAGGATGAGGTTGAATTGTTGTGAGTTGAAATTGGGTAGGTTTCTAACATGTTTAAAGTGATGTTTTTTCTTTTTTTTTTTTTGTGGAAAGAGAAGTAGCTTGAGTGTCAAAGGCAGGAAGGTGATCACTTTATGTATTTGGGAGGATACTGTCTGATGTAAATTTTGTGGAGGCAGATACTAGGATCCAGTCTAAGATGGATCCTTTATTAGTTCTGTTATTATATCTGGTAGGGGAGGTGATAAGTTGGGTGAAGATAAACAGGTTAATATTACAGGATATAACTTTTGAAGTAATGTTTGTCCAGTTAATGTTAACATCCCCAAGTATTATAGTTTAATTTGTTATGGAGTGAGAGTCCCAAGATAGTATTTCTTCCAGAACTGGTATGTTATTACCAGGGAGAATATACAGGACAGTGATACAAAAGGTTTTTAAGAGTTGTTTATTTTTCGGAAGGAGATAAGCATTGGAGGCACTGGTTAGTATTCAGTCAAAGACTGCCACATTGTTAATATTGCTGTTGACTCTAGTCAGTGAGTTTCTCAAGTATGTGAAGTTCTACATGTTGATAGCATTTGGTAACTGATTTGGGGTAACCCAGTTATGGCTAAAAATCCCCTGTATGATAGTTTCTTGTGTAATGTTTTTAGTGGCCCAGAACAGTATATATTCCATAGTGTAGGAGGATGTCTTTGATGGAAATATTACAACACTAGCTCGGACACCGGTAGTAGGTGTTTCCTATTCCACCTGAATTCCAAGCCTTGTGACTCAATAATGTATGATCTTGGTTCTTCACACAAATGTTTCATAAGTCCAATTTGGTCAAATCCTTTTGCTGTCTGCATCCTCACTATCTCTCCTTCTTTTAATGGATTCAGAAGCTCAGAGGCTTGATGGTTTTATCATATGAAGAGTTTTGGGACAAATGCTTCTTTAGGAGTTGAGCTTTTACTGCTCTGTTGTTTTTAGCACTTGGAACCAAAAAATCCTTACTGATTGGCAGTGTGGTTCTGGTTTGTCTGGACATTAACCTCTGGGCAGGTGAACCACAAAGATTGTTGCGTGGTACGTTTCTGAGATTTAGGAGAAAAACATCAGTATTGTCATGTTTAGACTTTTCCAACAGCTGTTTTGAACTTTGAACTGCACATTCGGCCAAGCCATTTGACTGTGGGTATTCAGGACTATATGTAATGTGAGCAAAGACCCACATTTTTAGCAATTTTCTTGAACTGCTAACTTCTAAACTGTGCACCATTGTTAGAAATGAGTGTGCGGACTAACATGGACAGAAAAATGTCTCTTCAACTTAGTAATGACAGTACTGGACTTCAGTTTAGGAAGTAGGTCAATCTCAAACTAATTTGAATAACAGTCTACTAAATATTGACCATTCCATTTGAAAATATCTGTAGCGTCTGTCGACCAAGGTAGTTCTGGCTTAGCTGAAGTGGTTCTTTTTGTTAATACGGTTTAGTACTATTACAAACAGAACAAGCTGAACTATCTTTCTCAATCTCTTTTGAAATAGAAGGCCAAAATACTAGTCCTCTCACCCTTCTTTTGGTAGAATCAGTTCCTGGGTGGCCACAATGCAAGATCTTAATGTACTCTTTTTGCAAGGATTTTAGAATAATCAGTTTTGGACCTTTCATGATGGTACCATCTTCCATCAAAATCTCGTCTCTGTAAGGAAAGTACTGCTGCACTTCTGGTGGCAAACAAAATTGCTTTGATAGCATCCTGGACTGATAAAGTGGTTGAGCTTCTGAAGAACTGAATCTGAAGTTGTGTGAGTTCTAAGCTCATCAAGATGCATGGAAGAAAAAAATTCTGACTTCCATGACTTCAAAATCAGTTTCTCATTTTCATGCTGTTCAGTGTTTTTTCTGAGTGATCTGGATAAATATCAGCAAGATAAAGAAGATTGCCATTTGTGTAAATCAAGTGAAAATTGTACTTTTGCAATTTTAACTTCATGCGTTGCAATCTAACAGGAGCAGTGTGCATTGGCCTTTTCAAAATAGTGACCAAAAGCTGGTGGTCTGTCTCAATTTGAATAAGTCGGTCATAAATATAATCATGGAACTTTGAACATGCAAACACAATTGCTGAGAGCTCTTTCTCTATCTGGGCATACTGCATTTTGGTTTGGGTCAGAGTTCTGGGTGCATAGGCTACTGGTCTGCCCTCTTGAAGCATGACTGCACCAAGACCAAACTTCGAAGCATTAGAAGAAAGAGTTGCACATTTGTGAACATCATAATATCTTAAAGTAATTGGACTGGCAATGCTCTGTTTCAGGACATTGAATGCTCTTTGGTGTTGTTCTGACCAGGACCAGGTTACATCTTTGTGTATGGTGCTGAAAGTTCAACCAGATATGGAGTGAGCTTTCCTAAATAGTTGACCATACCAAGAAAACGTAAGGAAGTAACATTGTCTGGAGCTGGCATTTCAAGAATTGGAGTTCATAGCTTCATAGGTGTGTACTAGGCTAATGGCCCTGGGGCCTTTACAAGCCTAGCCCATATAAGTGCCCTAGCATTGTGCCACCCATTGTTAGTTCCCAGTGCCTCTATCAGGTAGAGCCACTGGAGTGATCCCTGGAGTGAACTTTCTATTTCCCATCCACTCATTAAGATTTCTCTTGAAGAGGTCTAGTGAGGTGCTTTGCTTGACATTTATGAGAGGTCTATTCCAGAGCATGGGCAGTCTCTGGGTTATGAACCTGTCCCTCCAGCATGTTCTGTTGATTGTGGTAATGAGGTTGAGGTCTCTGGAGTGTGTGGTGTGGAGGGACTGGGATTTCTTTAGATATAACATTTCTAACAGAGCTGGGTCAGACATGGCCCTGTAAGTTAAGCAGAAATCTCCTCTTAGTAGACGATATGAGACAGAGAATAGCTGGAGTTTTTTGAGTCTGTCCATGTAGGACATGTGTTTAAGGCCTAGGATCCTCTACATGAGGTACTTTTGTGGCCTCTCCACCTTTGCAGGTGTCTAGTGAGGTACATGCCAAATGGGGCATTATACTCTATGACTGGTCTAATGAGGGAAGAGTAGAGAGAGATGATGACCTCTTTTTTCCTGGATGCAAAACCCTTTGTAATGAGATGCCACATAGAAGGACTTTCTGACCACAGTGGCAATGTGGTGGTCGAAGGAAAGGTTGCTGTCAACCTGTGTCCCCAGATCTCTTATCACGTCTTCAGTGATCAGTGGGCTGCCATCAGTTGGGTAATTAATGGGAACTGAGTTTTTTCCAAAGGGGATGACAATGCATTTTTTTGCATTAAGCTTAAGGCCATGGTTTTGACACCAGTCATTGGTCTCAGTGAGGCCTTTCTGTAGGATGTCTGCATCACTTGGGGAGTTAATGGTTCCCAGCTTGCAGTCGTCTGTGAATTTGGTCAGCCAGAGTCCCTCCATGTTGGCCTGGACTTTGAGAAGTAGATGCCAAACAGGAGAGGACCCAGGACCGATCCCTGTTGGACTCCACTTGTGAGTGGTCGGCAGTCTGACTTGGAGTCCGTTACTTTCATACTGTGTGTTCTATCAGTGAGCCAATTTCCAACCCACCTAACGATATAGGGGTTGATGCCTGGTTTGGTGAGGTTATCAATAATTCCTGAGTGAGGAATGATATCAAAGGCCTTGGCCAGATCGAGGTAGGCTGTATAAACTGCCTTACCTTCATTTACCACTCTGGTGACTGACTCAAAGAAGTCAACCAGGTTGAGCAGGCATGATCTACCTTTCACAAAGCCAAATTGCGTGGGATCTAGAGTTTGGAGATCCCCCTATATCCTTGTTAATTAGGTCCATGATGATGCCCTGCATAGCCTTACATATCAGACTCATCAGGCTAATTCGGCGATAATTTCCAGGGTCTGTAGTCACTCCTCCTTTATGGAGAGGGATGACTGTAGCAGTGTGCCATTCAGTAGGGACAAAGCCTGAGGTGATGCTGTGAATGAACAGAGCACACAGATGTGGTGGCAGTTCACTTTGTAATTCATGTAGAACACAGCCAGGGATATAGTTGGGTCCCGTGGAAGCTGTATTCTTGGCCTTAGGCAATGCAGCTTTAACCTATGCTGCAGTAATGCAGGGTGCCTGGCATTCTTCCTGTATTGAGATTGGTACATTGGGGGAGAGAGAGGGGTAAAGTTGGCACTGAATCTGTAAGCCAGTATGTTGGCAATATCTGTTGGCTCAGTAGAGGAGGTACCATTGTGCAGTAACTCAGAGAAAATCTGGGTATTGCCATGGAGATTCTTGATATAACTAAAGAAGGTTTTATGGTTGTTTTGCATCTATATTAGATGATTGAATGTTTAGTTAAACAAATAACTAAATGTCAGTCACTAATAATCACACACAAAAAACATCGAATGGCAGTTTCCACTCAGAGAAACAATGCCGTTGCCCAATGAAAAAAAAAAATAAACACAAATGAAGTGTGGGGCTGTGCCCCCCACACCCCCTTACTAAATATACCAACTCCGAGATCGCTCCACATTGAAGAAAGGGCAAACTCCATGCAATGGCCAAACAAACTTGTTTCCCTGATTGGAAACTGCCATTCGCGGTTTTGTGTGTTCGATTATTAGTGATCGACATTTAGTTATTCGATTAACTAAATGTTTGATCAACTAATATAGACCCGTTGTTTTTAGTGTCTGCTGCAATTCTCCCTTCATAGCTATAGCTGGCTTTGGAGGTTCTGATGAGGGATCTCAACTTTTTGTTGAGGCTAATAAGGGAATTTTTCCAGTCTTGGGACTTCACCTTTTTCTGCAACAGTTTCTTCCTTCTGTTGTAGAGTTTATTAATGGCAAGGGACCACCAGACCGGCTTCCTTTTTTTGGAGGAGAGCATCTTGGCTGTGTTGGGTATGGCTAGTTCCATGCATTTATGTACATGTTCGTACATTGCATTGGTGTATGATTCAACAGTCATGCATCTAATTTCCATTGGCATGGGTGCCGTGAAGTTAGCCACCTCTGTTTTTAGGAGCCCAAAGTCAGCTTTGGAGAAGGTTTTCATGGTGGATACCTTTGTGGGTGGTGTGGTTGAAATGTGGATTTCCATGGTGATTAGTCTGTGGTCAAATCTAACCAGGGAGGAATTGACTATTGGGGTAAAGCAACTGTTGCCCATGTTAGTAATAACCAGGTCAAGGATGTTGCTTCCTCTAGTGGGGGTAAGAATGAGCTGGTCCAGGGCATTGGAACTGATGAATTCCAGGAAGCATTGGGCCAGTGCATTGGTGCTTAAGTAGTTTTCCCAGTTGATGGAGGGATAGTTGAAGTCTCCTAGTATGAGAGTGTTGGGTTGGACCGTGATAGATTCCAGGGTGCTTAGGAATATGGAGTGAGAGTCTAGGGACATGGTTGGGGACCTATAGTAGGCTATGACCTGGATAGCAGTCTTACCAAATGTTAGTTGTACCTGAAGTATCTCAGATACATTATGCTGGACTACTAGTCTGGAGGTGTACATATCCTTTATGAATATGGAGACACCACTGCCTTTGGAGCTTCAGTCCATGTTTAGGGGTCGAAAGATTTGGAATGAGTTATAGCCTGGTAGGTGCTTTCTGCCGCTTGAAACCAGGTCTCTGTTACAGCACAAATGTCGATGCTTTCCATTTTGAGGAGTGCTTCGAGTGAGTGCATCTTAAGATTTAGACTTCTAGTGTTGAGCAGCATGACCCTCAGATTGCATTTAGTTATAACTGTTACGGTGGTAGTTTATTCTTTGGAACTCCACCTAAAAAAGGCACTACATGGGTGGCAAGAGCCTTATCCAGTACCTGGAAACCCAGGGGTGAAAAATGCAGGCCATCTCTGGCAAAGCATCGAGGTCTGTCAGTCATGTCATCCCAAGCAGACAGCTACTGGATCCCCTTAGAATGACACCAGAAACTTAGCCAATTGTTGAATTTGGTCATTTTTTGTTTGTACTGCGGTATCTTTCTGGGTGACAATAGGATACTGCTCAGGGATAGTGTCATACCTGCCTGGGCCACATAATCTGAGAGCTCCACCATGTCTCTTTTCATGTAGTCCAGGGAGGTGTGTCTCAGGTCATTCAGACCCACATGGACAATGACAGAGTCATACTTGTACTTGTTGTGTGTTGTGTCGGATTCTGGCACCTGGTAGACAGCTGACTGTTACCTTCTCCTTAGTCAACCTAGTGAGTGGGACATCTGTGTGCCTCACTATTGAGTCACCTATGTATTGTATTGGGCAAGGTGTTTAGCCTTAGGGGCTTAGGTTGAGGGGCACACTGTGGAGGTGAGCTATGTGTCCTGTGGTTTGTGCTGTGTTGTGGGGGTCGAGTGCTTTTCTGTCTTGGAGGTCTCTGCTGTTTGGGTGAATTTCTGAGTGCCTCCATGAAGGTGGGTTTGTGTTTTTATGTGAGAGCTGTGATACTGGGTGTCCTGGAGGGCTATGTTTTCCATGTGGTGTGGTGCAGATGTTGATCTTCTCCTCTTGACCAGCTAGTCTGGTCTTGGCTGGAAAGTGCATAGCTTTTAATTTGGTGATATAAGTGCATCACAAGTCTGAGTGTTGGGAGGTAAGAGGAGAGGGTTATATGTGTTCATGAGGCAGTTGCTACACTGCCTCAGAATGCCCAAGTGCACCAGGTTAATAGGAGAAAGCACAGGGAACTGCCCTTTAATCATGTCAGGAGGGGTGGTCATAACTACTAAGTACTGGAGCTATTTCCGTGAAGAATGACTAGTACTGATTGCTCTTAGGTGGACTATAATAATTGTTAGAAAAACCTGTTGAAGTGCCAAGCGATTAGGCTATTTGAAGTGCTAGAGAGAAAGAACTAGCAAGATCTAAGGGAAAAACTGAAGAGCAGACTTTCTGGCACCAGTAATAGTTTACCTCAGCTTGGTGCCATTGAGCGTAGCTTAAACAAGTGCAAATCCATGCAAACAGGGGCTTTTAAACCAGAAAGTTGAAAGGGATGGAAAAACTGCCCAAACGTAAATGCTCGGGGGGCTCAGAAGCTTACAAACAGTCCTGGATACAGCAAATCTGTATCAGGACTAGACTAGTTACAGGAAAGATGGGAAACATGCTTAGAACTTTTTTTTTAATACAGAAAAACAGCTAAAAGCAGTAAAACAATGATTCAAATGCAGTGCAAGTTAGCACACTTGAGTGTGTAGCAATATTAAAGCAAATACAGTTTAAATAAATGCAATTAAATTAAAAAAATGACTAAAAACGGGCAGAAAGCAGTAAATTAGGAAAAAAATCAAAATGGAGCCACTTAGAGTTTCAGAAAACAATGCCAGCAAATATATAAATAACTCAGTCAAGCAAAAATTAAGACAGTGCAGAACTCTGAACAGTTAAAAGTGTCAAAAAATATACTTATCAGCTCTATAGTTCCAGATTGTTTGATAAGCACACTCAGTCAGAACACAATGAGATTCTAGCAGTGGTAGATTCTAGCAAAGTGTTTTTTTTTATATAAAGTGGAAAGGGAGAAAGGAGGTACAGAATATAATTCAAGGTTAAGAAACTAAGTGGGCTGGCCTTCTCATATGTTCTCTCTGTATTAGGTAGAATGAGCTAATGACACTAGACTGGGAGGAGTGTCCCAGATCAAATTTACAGTAGGGGTGGGCAACTGCAAAGCCATCAAGTATAAGAACAACACACCAACAGGGAGAGAGGGTGGGGAACTATACTACAGCTACTAGCTACTCACAAACAGAAAATACCAACTCTCAGTATGAAAAAGCAGTTTACAGTTAAGTAATTCGGTAAAAATGGAATTACAGTAATGAAACACTATCTGGCAATGAAAATACAGTTAAAACAGTATAAAACAGTCCACAAATGCAGTGAAAAAGTAAAAAAAAGCTTTATAACAGTGCAAAATGCAGTAGATTATCTGTATACTTCAATTATAAGTGTTAAGAAGTGCAATTCAGTGAAATAAATGTAAGAAATAACTTTTTCTGCTCTTGGAGTCTTACAGAATTTCTGCTTTATCCCAGTGATTAATCACCACTCCAGGGCCTGGTAAAATAGAGTTTGCTTGGAAGGGTCTGGTCGTAAGCCTGAACTGGTAAACAAATGACCCACATAAGTAACTTCTTGTAGCCTGAACTTAAATTTCTGAGGATTCTGCTTAAGATTCATTTCATGAGCACATTCCAGAACTTTCCTGAGGTTTCTGTCATGTTCGACTTCACCATTGCCTCTTACAAGAATATCATCTACTATTATAACACATTGATAGACTGAAAAAAATCGCTCCATTGCATGTTGAAAGACTTCACTGGCAGAATTCATCCTAAACAGCATTCTCAAAAATCTGTACCTTCCAAATGGTGTACTGAAAGTGGTTAGCAATGAAGATTTAGAGTCAAGCAAAATTTGCTAAAATGAACTTTTTGCATCTAAGACAGAAAATCAGTAGCATTTGGCAAGAGCAGCAACTTCTTTCACTGTTCCCATTGGATGATGAGGTAGTTTTAGTGCTTTGTTCAAGTCTCTAGGATCAATGCATATTCTTATATCATCTGAGCTTTTCTTATGAGGTACAACCATGGAGGATACCCATTCAGTTGCTTCTCCTGCTGGACAAATTACAGCTAGGCGTACCATTCTGTCTAGCTCAGCTTTGACTCTGCCTTGCAGGGCTATTGGAACTTTCCTTGCTGGTCTGATAACTGCGCTTACTTCAGGGTCTAACTTCATGGAGTACACAATAGGGAGTTTGCCTAACTTGTCTTCAAAAAGATCAGCATAGTCAGAAAAAATAGTTTTTGTGAAATTCTCTCTGTTATAAGTGCTAACATGGTGGAATTCTGCATTAAATGAAAGCAGTCCCATTTTCAAACTGTCTTTGAGGCCTAAAGATGACTGCATGTGCCTCTTGACCATGTAATATTGCAAGTCATAGCTGTTCCCAGCAGAGTAACATTAAAGCACTACAGCGCCTTCGGTTTGAATTTCTTCACCACCATAAGTAACAAGCTTTGCACACTTTGCCAGATCAAGCTTCTCACTAGCTCTTACTTTGGCAAAAGTTTCTCAGACATAACATTGCACTTTGAGCTCTACAGGTCTCCCATTAATCAGAACAGTACAAACTGCTTCATTCTTTGCCCACAAATCTACTGCATTGACTGTTTCACCAAGCACAGACACATCATCAACATAAAAAGGATAATCAGAGCTTTCTAGTTGATCAACTTGCCTTTTTGAATGTTCTCTTTTAATAAAAGAATGAGCCTCTTTTGATTTACAGAACCTTTTAAAATTATTCCACTTTTTACATGTGTGGCAGTGCTGACAAAAACTTCTCTCTTTTGGGCTCGTAATTTCCCCCACAATTACGACAGTTGACTATGAGGCTTGCCACAGATTTTGCTGACTCACCCCTCTGCTTCACTGAGCATGCTCTGGATTTCACAAGCTACCCCACCCTTAGGCCTGTATCTTTTAACCACGTGCTATATACTATCAACATTAGCACTGGAAGCATGCATTTCTCATTTGTAAGCATATTCATGTGCTTTTCTGTGACCTCCTATATCTGACAAACCTCTATGGCCTTATTCAAAGTTAAATCACCGTCTTGAAGTAAAATCTTTCTCACTGCATCATCTTTAATACCACACACGAGCCTGTCATTTATCAACTTATCTCTTAAATCACCAAACCTACACGTTTTTGCCTTGTTACTCAAGTCAGTTATATATGCTGCTAAAGTTTCACCAGGTTTTTGATCCCTTGTGTAAAATATGTGGCTTTTCATTGTAATGTTTGTTTGGGGGTTACACATTTCTCTAAATTTATGTTTTAAGCACTCAGGGTCTTCCCGGGTTTCAGCCGGTACCACTGTAAGGCAGTATTCCCCCTCCCCTGCATACACAGCTGGGGAATACTTAAATGAACACTCCCTTTCAATAGCTTCTGAACCAGCTAAATTAAGCAGAATAAATGCCTTTGTAGGTGCATCTTTGTCAGAAGAAGCAGCCTGAATGAGAATAGTGTACACTTGCTCAAACACTCTCCAGTTTTCAGCAACATTATTATCAAATACAAGTGGAGCTGGTCTGCGAAATCCTTCTACCATGCCAGCAAAATGCTTTTGTAATTATGAATAAACACACACATATATACACCAGGTACTCGAAAAATATTCAACTGCACCATAAACTCTTCGAAATATCCATTTTCTGCAAAGTAGCTGTACTGTAATATTGCACACACTTGCATACACTTTTCACACTTCAGATATCTCGAATAACTTTAGTTAATAAGAAAAGGAAGCACATAGTGAAAAGATATGGCTGTTTTTCCTTTTTTATGCATTTTGTGTTATTCAGAAGTTATTTCAAGCACTTTTGTAAGCATTTTGAATATTTTTATCAATATATCGTAATTTCAAACATTTTGTTTAATTAGAAAGTCATTTTGAATGGTTTTAATGCTTCAGTTTATATTCGTTGAGTAAAAAATCATTTAAGTGATTTTAGTATGTGGATTTGTCTTTCTGGCCTGTTTGCGAGTTGAGTAAGGATGATCCACTCCTGTATACTCCTCCAACTGTAACTGCCTACCTCATGGTCTTGAAAAAGTTTTACCCTGCATCCCATTCTGACACCATGCTGCTCATCTTCTGTATATTCAAGAAGACGATGAGGCTGGGAGTTCGTTTAAGTAGTTTGTTACACACAAACGCATAAGGACGGAGAATAGTAACATTAAACTTAAACAAACTACCTAACTGACTGACTACTACACACATGCATGCTTGCACCTTGGCTGCTCACTACAAAATGGCACAATTGCTTGCATGTGCTAAGTACTTATATGCACGTGCTCACTGAGTGGAATAACTCTTAAAGGAATATACACTTTCTGATCTACAGGTATTAGCTTGTGCGCTGGAGGCTGGAGTCTTTTAGAATGAGTTCTAGAAAATTTTGAAAATTCTTTCCTTACAGCTTCAGCATACGTTATGGGTTTATCGGTGAGTTGTGACTGATGTTGTGTAGTGGAAGTGTGTTGCTTACCATTATTAGTTTCATGTGAGAGGCTTGCCTTCATGTTTGTTAAATATTTTCATTGTTCTTAGTTGGTAAGAAAAAGTCAGTAAGCATAACACAGTTGCCACAGTACATTAGGACACATAATGCAATCAGAATGGGCACTCATGGGGTGTCAGCAGACTGTTGAGCCATGTTTCCAAAGGCTGGAGGAATAAGGCTAGTTATTGTACTGAGGGTTTAGAAAGACTATCAGGGGACCCTGAATGTTTATGAATAAAGCTTTGGGGTAGATGGTAGCTAATCTACTAGCTTTTAGTGAAAAGATGACATTAGGCTACAATGTGCAAAGTAAGGATAACTACACACAATTAATTTGTAGAGTTATTACTCCTAGTATTACACAGGACACGTACCCTAGTACTATACAGGTCACTTGCCCTAGTATTACACAGGACACGTACCCTAGTACTATACAGGTCACTTGCCCTAGTATTACACAGGTCACTTGCCTTAGTATTACACAGGACACTTGCCCTAGTACTACACAGGTCACTTGCCCTAGTACTACACATGATACTTTTCCTACTACTGCACAGGTCACTTGCCATAGTATTACACAGGTCACTTGCCCTAGTATTACATAGGATATGTACCCTAGTCCCTTATAGGTCACTTGCAGTAGTACTACACAGGTCACTTGCCCTAGTACTATATAGGTCAAGTGCACTAGTACTGTATAGGTCACTTTCCCTAGTACTGCACAAGTCTCTTGCCCTAGTAATGCACCATTTACTTGCCCTAGTGCTACACAGGTCACGTGCCCTAGTTCTATATAGATCATTTGCCCTAGTACTACACAGGTCACTTGTCCTAGGACTACACAGGTCACTTGCCCTACTTCTACACAGGTCACTTGCCCTGGTATTACACAGTGCTAGTACACTAGTATATATAGGTCACTTGCTGTAGTACTACACAGACCACTTGCCCTAGTATTACACAGTGCTAGTACACTAGTATTATATAAGTCACTTGCTGTAGTACTACACAGGTCACTTGACCTAGTACTACATAAGACACTTGCCATAGTACTATACAGGTCACTTTCTGTTGTTCTACACAGGTCACTTGCCCTAGTATTACACAGGTCACTTGTCCTAGTACTACACAGGTCACTTGCCTTAGTTCTACACAGGTGACTTGCTTTAATTCTGCACAGGACACTTGCCCTAGTATTACACAGGACACTTGTACTACTATTACATGGGTCACTTGCCTTAGTTCTACACAGTACACTTGCCCTAGTACTACACAGGTCACTTACCCTCCTAGTATACAGATCACTTGCCCTAGTACTGTACAGATCAGATGCCCCAGTATTACACAGGACACTTGCGCTAGTGCTACACAGGTCACTTGCCCTAGTACTACATAGGACACTTGCCCTAATACTATACAGGACACTTGCCCTAGTACTACACAGTTTACTTGCCCCAGTATAATACAGGTTACTTGCTTTAGTACTATACAGATCACGTGCCCTAGTATTACACAGATCACTTGCATACACCACAGAACAGTTATGAGATGCTGAAGACTGTAGCTCTAGTTTAAAATATCCCAGAAGGAATAATAAACAGTAGCATTTTACTGCTAATAGCACAGAGCTAATTTTTAGGTTCAGAGATGCTAGACAATGAACACAAAAGCTATGGTTATGTACCATTGAATGATCACCACCCCTTAGGACAGAATTGCTAAATTTATATAGCTGATTTGTAGAGCCGGATGTGTTTTCACAACTCATGGTGCTTGTACCCACCAGAGAGCAGTCTATAGGCACTGGCTAAAATTGCTATATCCTATAATGCAGATCAGTCACTAAGCAATGTCTCTGAACAGTACAATAGTGTTCCCATCAGAGAAATTTCTAGGCACTTTTCCCTTAGTAATGTTCTCAGCTTTGCCAAGAATGAGAAACAGTAGTGATTCATCTATTGGCTATTACCTGGCTACTACTAATGCTGGTCTCACTGAAGACACATATAGCAAGGAATCAATGCCCCTTTGTTCTTTCAGTTGCCAGGAGGAAAATGGCATCACAATAACCACAGTGGTTCCTAAGAAGTAGGTAACAGGCCTTTTGGTGACCAAGTGTTATCACTGATGTTGCAGGGATCTGTGCACTTACTGTAGCCCTCTCATGGTAGAATTCCTAGGTAGCATGTATAACAGCTCAGCACAACAGGGCATGAAGCTGCACAAAGGTCCAAAATGTAAACTGAAAAAGTTCCTACCAAAACAGCAATCAGAACAGCTGGGAAGTCCCACAGTCACAGTGACAGGTAGGAATTGACATCATTTTACTCCCTGTCTAATCAGGATTAAAACAACAGGCTAATTTCAAGCCTGGCTTCTAAGAAGCTGATTTTATATTTCCAGTGAATGGTTGTCTCTGATACACTAGGAAACAATTCCCCTCTTCTCTTTCTCTCAATAAAGTGTAAAACAGCTTTGTTCCTGAGAAGCAGTTCATGGGGTATTTAGTGATCAGTAATCTCATCCTAAATGTTGAATCCGCAGTGGTGCAGCGGTAGCGGTGTTGCCTCACAGCAAGAGGTTCTCCCATTCGATTCTCGGCTGGAGTGCAGGGAGTGCCTTCTGTGTGGAGTCTGCATGTCCTCCCGGCGGTTGGGTGGGCTTTCGAAAGACATGCGTAAATGGGCCTTCATTGAAGGTTGGACATCGAGCTGGCACCTCGGCATTCGTGAAAATCTACTGCCAATCATTAGCGGACCGGAGTTCCGCTGTGGCGACCCCTTACCGGGAAAAGCCGAAAGACAAACAAACAACAATCTCATCCTAAATGTTGATTAATACCTTGGGTATTAAAGTGTGCACTTAGAGAGCTGGAATATATGAAAGAGGGTGTAACTCAATTTTTTTATCAAGTTAATGTGGGGGGGGGCAGTATTATCTTCTAATGCTCACCAATATGAAAAGATGAAATGAAACTATGAGGAACTTCTGAAACAAATTTACATTAGGAGTAAGCAATGCAGGAACCAATGGGTTTCCCAGAGAAGCAGTCACAGAGCATGGCAGATCCCAAAGATTCATCCTTTTCTTGTTCTGTGTACCTTAAATAAAAATGTTACTTTTCATTTCCTCCCACAAATCAGTCATATGTAATCATTTTGCAGACAATGAATCGAAAAACATATATCTGCTAACTGACTTTATGAACACCTTTAACAATTCAAAGAAAAAATACAACTATAGTAAAATATTACATTTAAAGTAAAAGAAAATGCAGTAAAATAAGAACAAAATATTGGAAATTATAAAGTATGCAAAGTATAAATGAAGACATTCAAAAATAATCACAGAGCACTTGTAGCTCCCAAAGTTCAACCATTCTCTTGCTCCGATTACCTTAATTAAAAATTATACATTTAACTACTTCCACAAATCAGCTTAATTTAATCCTTTTGTAAAGAATGTAGCATGCATCTCTGCTACTTGACCTCAACCAAGACATTTTAAAACTTCAAGAAAAACTTTAAAGTAAAACAACAAATTAAACAAACTGCAATGAAAAGAGCAAAAGTCAGACAGCACAAGAACACAAACTGTTATAAAGGAAATTAAAAAAAAAATCACAGAACACTGTGTACTGCCACAAATTATAATATTTCTCCTATTCTGTTTTCCTTAAATTAAAAAATGCTACTTCTTATCTCCTCCCTCAAATCAACTAGGTTTAATCCCTTTGCAGTGAAAGAGTGCAAGACATACCCTTCCTAACTGGCCCTAACCAAGAACTTTTAAAATGCTAAGAAAACAACAACTTTAAAATAACAAATTTAAAGTAGAATATGCTCAGTAAAAGTAGGCAAAAGACAAGAAACAAGGCAAGGAAAAAATATATATGAATAAATCCAGTGTAATCTTACAGAAGCAGTAACAAAGGGGTCTATATTAAAAGAACGAATGTTTACTTACCCGAATACCTAAATGCCGACGCGTCTTCATCGAACTGTGAAAACATCGACCATCCAGAAGCACGAAATCGGAAACGTCGAATCGTCATGGTTGGCCCTTCTGCGGTATAGCTCCGTAAGGTAAGTGTGCAATAGTTATGGACCTTAGGGTTAGGGTGCGGGTTAAGGTAAGTGCATAGATGGTAATGTATGTTAGATTTAGTGTAGGGTTAGAAGTAGGGTTTTTCTAAGTGTATGTGTGTGGATTATTTAGTTTGTTTGGGTATAGGTTTTTAAGGTAAGTGTGTGATGGTTACGGATCTTAGGGTTAGGGTGCGGGATAAGTTAAGTGTATACATGGTGGTATATGCAAGATTTAGTGTAGGGTTAGAAGTAGGGTTTTGGTTAGTGTATGTATGTGGTTTATTTAGTTTGTGTAGGTAGTATGTAGTGGGCGGTGGGGTGGGACAACTATGACGGTTCGACTTTTTGAATTTCGCGGTTTAACGCGTTCTGTGTATTTGTGGTTCACAGAATATGTGCCGGCGTTTAGGTATTCCAGTAAGTAAACGTTCGTGCTTATAATATAGACCCATAACAAAGCACTAACGACTCCCAGATATTAAACCTTTTACTGTTCTGCATATCTTAAACAAAAATTACTTACCAGCTTCTTTCACAAACTAGTTAGAGTTACTCCTTTTGTAATCAAATAATTAAAAACAAACCTTTTGTTAACTGGCCCTGGCAAAAACTTTCAAAACTCCAAAGGAAAAAAAAAACTTTAAATTAAAAGAATAGATTTAAAGTAAAGGGAAAAAATAGAGTAAAATAAGAGCAAAAAGCAAAAGGAAGGCAACAATGCATGTCTGCAATATATAAATGCAGAAGTCCAAAATAATTCCAAAGCAGCAGTTACAGTGTACTGGTTGTTTCAAAAGGTCAAACCATTTCATATTCTGTTTACCTTAGATAAAAATGTCACTTTGCAGCTTGTAACACAAAAAAGCTAGATTTTATCCCTTTGCAGTCAAGAATGAAACACAAATCTTTAACTGTCCCCAAGCAAGAACTTTTACAACTCCAAGGAAATACAAATTTAAAGACTTAAATTAAAACAAATTATTTGTTATATGATACAGCTTCCTTTCGTGAGCACATATCACTTCCACCTTTTTATGACCTTTGTTTTGTCTGTAGACATATGGCTCCTTAATAAGTGTGACTGTGTTAACAGATTCTAGTAGTCATTTAAAATTTTCCCCTCTTCCAACATAATGTTTTTACTTAAAAGTGGCATAGAGACAACATGCTGATTATATAGCAGTTACGTAATTACATTTGCTATTACATTTTCATTCTCAGCATATTGATTGGAAATCACATTTTTGATAGGAACATTTTTGTTACAAACATGATTATTAGAATTCATGTTTCCTAGGTACAGCATTCCTTTTACTAATTAAGCAAATGTTAGAAGTGCACCCCCTCTTCCCACATCTGAAAAAGACTGTTTCAGTTGCTGACATATTTTTGTGTGTTCACACACATCATTACACTTAGTTAAAGGCTTAAGGGGTTCATTCCCATTAATAGAGATCTGGAAGCATGTTCTTTAACATCCAGTGGCTACATCCTGAGCCCTTTAACAAATCAGGTTATATTGTCATAGTAAAACAAACACTCGTGTCTTTAGAACCACAAGTGTTAGTAAGGAAGTTCAAACGCCAAACTGTTCAATACAATCTAATCTTTGTAATGTTAAGTTTTTTTTAGAGTCTAGGCCTTAAACTGGATTTTATAAATCACAATAAACATTATTTTTGTAATTCGTAAAAACAGCTTACAGTTACTCAATAAAATCTAAAGCTGCACATTTACTTTCAGGTATATTTTATTTATCCTGGTGTGAGCTTTCTTATTAGTTTTAACAAAGCTGTATGTGTTGGTTGTTTTTGAGATTAGAAAATGTGATAACTGTGACAATATAAATAAGCAGCACACTAGACAGAGACCAAGTGTTAATGCACTTCTGTTGCTCATCATAGAAGCTTTGGGATAACATATGTCAATACCTTTTACATAGCTTGATTTTCTAATTATTAATTTAAGTATGAGCAGACAGTATTTGATGCCTGGAAATGTAACTAAGCTGATTATAAAAATGCCTGTAGGCATCATTGATTCATAGGTTCACAGGCCTCATGGAAGATTACTAGGCTAATGGCTTAAGGGCCCTTACAAGCCTATCCAATATAACCTGATTTTACCCAATATATGCCCCCTAGGGGTAAGAGGGTGGCATGGATTTGTAGCAATGCATTCATTATCTTACAGAATGCTTCTGTCCATAAGGAACATAAGCACTAACCCAGGTTTGAATTTGTGATTCTCCATACATTGATCCAAATAGTGTTTGAAGAGAGCCAGGGAAGGACTCTGCTTGATTTGAATAGGACGCCTGTTCCAAAGAAGGGGCAGTCTCTGAGACACATATCTGTCTGTACAGCATGTTTGTTTAATTCACTGACTAAGTATAGATCCATAAATCAAGTGACCTTTGTACTGTTTGACTTGCAGATGTGTAGCAGCTCCATCAGAGCTTGGATTTGTAAATGCTTTGTAGGTCAGGCATAGGTCACCCCTTAATTGTTGGTAGGAGACAGAGTAAAAGGCTAGGGCTTTTAGTCTATCTGCATAATTCATGTTGTTTATACCCTATATTTTCTTTTTGAGGAACCTCTGAGGTTTCTCCGGGTTCTGTAAGTGCCTACTCAAGTACATGCCAAATGGTGCATTGTACTCGATTACTGGTCTAATGTGGGTTGAGTATAGCCAGACTATAATTTCCTTGGATCAGCATTGGGATTCAGTGAGTTGTTAAACAGTGCTTCATTATCTAGTAAACATTCAATTAACATGACCAATTAATCAGTGCTTTTAGGGGCAGTCTGAAAAACCCATTTTCAGAAATTACTTGATAATGCCTTTTTTTAGCATATCAGCTGCTAAAATGTTTATCATTTTACTTTTACTGTTCATTTCTGCTTCTAACCATAAGCTGAAAACATACTTGAGTTCAATCATTTGTGCTTTTACCATTTCACTTGAACGGATTATCCAGTTATGAAATTTCATTTGTGTGTATTTCAGAAGACACATCTTTCCTCGATGTTCTTTCTTTAGTTTTGTAGTCCATATACTATACAAATCTGTATATGCTTTGAGTACTTCCCCTGTAAGTTTGTAGGAAAAATTCAAAACTCTCCTATGTCCCCTGTAAAATGGGAAGACAAAAATTTAGCCTAGTCAGACTGAGTCCAATTATTTTGGGTGGCATAGTACTGAGAATAATCAAGATGGGACTGAATGTCATCATTCTTCCTTAGTTTCCTAACTGGGGGTAATCTTTAGGGTGGTAAGTACAGTGGACATCATATTCACTTGGTCCTAGAGATATACCCATCTCCTGAAGGAACACTATATGCTCTCCCATATTTGTGTTAGTCTGAACCAGAGTTTCTAGGAGTTCCTCAATTTTGTTTGTCAAAGTGTAATGGTTTACTCACAATATAAAGATGGGGGGATTTAGTACAAACATAATATGACCACACAGTGGCAAACAGCAAGATGACAGTTAGTGCAGTGTGGCCCGAGGGGGTTAGGCAAGCATGAATGCATAATGTGGTCAGTACTTGCCTAATAAATCTGTGCACTTGTGATAACAGTAGTGACCACACTGTTGAACTGATTGTGCTATGAGCAGTCATTTAACTCAGGGATTGTCGCATGCAGAGGTAACATGCCTGATCCTACATATCTTCACTCATGCATCAGTGCACTCCCATAGTTACTACATTGGCACAGCAGCTGCCACCATATATAGGAAGTAAATTGGGACACTGGACAGCCATTAATGAGGAAGAGTAAACAGAGTAACCTATAGAAGGACAACAAGAAGGCAACAATAGTACTGGATGAAGAATAGTATATATTATAGGATAAGTGGCCTTCTGAGTTTTTTCAAAGGTGGTGGGAGGAAGCATGGGGGGTGTGTGAGATGGGAAGAAGGAAGGTATGGGAAAGGAAGTAGGAGACGGGCAAACATAAAACCCAAAAACTGATAGGGTAGTGTGGTAGTGACGCAACTGGAGCAACAATGTGAGATGCAGACTTTCAGAGTCTGGACAGCAGTTGATGGGGAGGACTGGACAACACATAGGGAATGAGGAGTGACACAAAAGGAAGAGAAATGCAAAGATGTGTAATAGGAAAGGGTGAGGAAGGCCTGTCAAATGGCCCAGAGGGGCACCCACCCAGAAGTCAGTCATTTCAGTGGTTGGCACTATGGATGGGCTCCACCTCTGGTTGTCTGATGGTTAGGGAGCAGCCAGATGTGTGTCTCTACAATCTGCACAAAAAGCTGCTCCACGTTTCCAATGCTGGTATCAATCTGCCGGTCTACTTTGGTCCTCACCAGTCACTGCACCTTGCACCAGGTAACCCAGGGATGGCCGCTCTGCCCCACACAATTAAGAAGCCTTTATTCCTCTCTTGAGAAGAGGTGATGGAAGTCATCATTTAGTCCTTCAGGTTAGCTTCTATATGGTGACTTTAATCACTCTGCAGAGATGCAGGCTTGGGGACTGCTGGGATCCAGTCTTCAGTGCAATGGCTAGTGCACGGCATGGTGGCCACCACTTCACCTTTGCCAGCACCACAACTGATCCTGCAGTTAAAGAAAATAAATGGAGCAAAACAAAACAATAAAAAAGAAAGACATAAATACAAGTGTTCAGTTATACATTGTAGAATTTATGAAAAATATTACTTTACTGCCAACAATAAACTGCAATAACCCTGCTACCTGGACAGCCTGGCCTGCTTCCTGCTCTGGCAACCTATGTGATTCTCCTCAGTCTGCTGTGGTACTGTAAAACAAAAGTAACAGTAGCGGGTACAGCATATCCCTAGCAGAAGAAGGTAAGTACGAACTATAATTACTAGACCTTATGTACTGTGCCAAACCAAGAACAAAGAATGCTGACAATATTAAGAAGACTTCTTCTTCCTACCTTCTTCTCATCCCATCAGGTGAGAAGGTTTAGGTATACCTCTGCATGTCACTGTATTCAATGGAATAAGTAAGAGACTAATTGGAAAATAATTATAGGAGGACAGATTATGCTTATGTGATTCCTGGTGAGGAAAAGCAGGGGCACTTGGCAAAAAGATTTTGGCTGAGTTCAGAATTTTGGATTGTATTATATTGCTTTCAAATGGACAGGGAAATAATACTGCAGTTATGCAGATTTCTGCAAGGGGTTTGAAGAGTGGTATCTGTGTTGGAATTGACCTCTAGTTGAAAAACTAACGGACAGACAGTAGGAAAAAGCATGGAAATGAATTTAGATACAGGAGATTGAAAGTGAGTGAATCAATAAATAATTTGGCCTGTTACTGAACGGGTAACCATTTTGCTAGAATGTGACAGTAGTGTTCTATTTTAGGGGCAGGTGTTAAGAATATGCGGATTTGATTGTTTTACTATTTGTAGAATTGCGGAGTTATTTTTTGATGCTGTTGAGACTATTGAAAGATCACATTCAAGTATTCTGGCAGATCACAACTTCAGCAACATTTGTATAAGGACCATCAGCAGAGTTGTTGGCATCATTTTCAGTACATAAATAAGTATTACTGGGGTACTAATAACAGGGTCTATGTACTGCTGTTTAGTCTTATGACAAATAATTGTAGCTACCAGTATATCTTGTTGACACATATGAGACCAGGAAAGAGGGCTTTGTATACTCAACAACTGTGTGCTGATGTTATTGTGGTAATTTATTTTATTACAGAGAATTAATTCTGGGTACTGCAGTCAGGAGCAAGAGACACTCAGGTAGACAAAGAGGTGGATGAAAAGATGTTTGTCCTGCATCCCCCCCCCCTCCAAAAAAAAACAAACAAACAAAAAAAACCCCACCTTAATGCAATTCTTTGTAAATGATTTATTCTAAGCTTTGCAGTGAGGTTTTGTAAGAGCCTTTTTCTAAGTCAAGTATTATTTAGAATCTGCATTCCTCATCAGCACAGTTGCCCTTCTGACTTTTCAGAATAGCTGTAGCCTATCGGAAGTTTTGTGGAGCTTCAAACTAGAGTTCACTTCTTTGTGGGAGAAGGGTTTAAAATGAGCTGTACAGGGAGGTTTACAGATTTGTTGTAGAGGCAAGTGCTCACTGACTCCTTACTCAATTGCAGGGTCCCATTTTGCAATGCTTGTTGTTCTTCTGGGTCTTACAAATTTGACCATTTGGGTTCTGTCTTTAGTACAGCCATCCTAGGGCCTTAACATATTTATTCATAAAGTTTTAACCCTAGTACTAAATATTAAATATCTTAAATACTGAAATACTTAAATCCTTAAAATACTTATAGGAAACACACACTGTGAAGACAATGGGATAACATAATGCACATTGAGGGATAATCTGATTTTGTTTATTAATTTGTTAACTAGGTAAGCCTATTTGCCCAAGACTCCATTTTTATGAGTGACTCAAAACCACTGCATGGTTAAACGACTTGCTCGGTGTCACACAGAAGGCCAACTGAGGAGAAAGGGATCAAACCACATACTCTGTATTACAGAAAACAGTCCATTAACAGTTCAGAGCCCTAATTCTCTTCACTAACTGCAGGACTGCTTGCCACCTGTAAGGATTATCAACTACAAAAATGTTAAGTATTTTTTGAACCATTTGTATTTGGATTGTGGCATATGATGTGCTGTGATGCATCCCTTCCCAGTCATTCTTAATAAATGTTGACTGTGGTTTAAATCTTTATAAGCCTATTACTAAGTCCAAATAAAGCTGCAGAATCTCAAGTTATGTAAGGCTAGGGTTGCATTGGGGATGTATTTGTAGTCTTTAATGGATATACCACACAGCTGCACAGAGACGAATCCATCAGAGCACTCAACTGTCGCAGGTTTTACTTCTAATTTTTGTACTGTCTCTCATAAAATTTTTGATTTATTGGTAAATCATTCTAGATTGCAGCCAGACATTAAAGCTTTCATATTTCTTATTCTTCAGAAAATGCATGTTGAAGCAAAACCAGTTGTACAATTTGCTTTCTAAGTGAATTAGAATAGTATTTAACATTATTCATGATGTTTGGCTTTATCCATGAGTCTTGAGCAAAGATATTGATAGCTATGACATCCATTAGAGTATATGGATGCATCTTTAAGATGTCCCTGCCTTGATGTCACCAATCCTAAAGGTCAACTGATGTTGGGATAGTAAAAATAAGTTTTTTATGAATGTTATAATGAATGACAATGATTTCTGTGTTATGAATGCTAAGGGGAGCTGTATCATGGTGCTACAGGTGCCATATTCAGTGGTACAAAAGATAGGTAAAAAGTTTGAAATCACTCTAGAAAACAACTGTTGTAATTAGAGAACAGCTTAGACTTTGACTTATGGCTTACATCCATTCATCAATCCACAATACCTTTTTCCTATTTTTGCACATGGGGTTAGGGTGTCACTTCAGTAGTGACAATCGCTTAGAGCCAAGGTTAAAATATTTTTGTATTTCCATCTGTGTAGACTGTGGCATTTAGTGTTCACAGTGCTATAATGGACCAAGTGAGTGTACTGTGGTCTATATAATTTTACACACACACACACACACACACACACACACACACACACACACACACACACACACACGCACACACTTGCTTGCATACACAGTGAAAAGCCCAAGCTTGACTCACCTGGTTAACATTAAAAAGCACTGGTGGAAATGGTTGGATGCAACATGGCATGGCACAGAGATCCAAGAAGAAGATAAACCAACATGATAATGTGGTACAGTGATGTAGTTCAGTAAATGCTGACTTCATGATCATTTGACTCCTGCATTTAATTTGTTTTGTTATAATTAGATGATTTCAGTATTTGACTAGCAAACATAATTTTACCTGAGGTCATACCAAACTGTGGATAGAATTCTATTTGTGCAAAATTAACACACGTTTTTTTCTGTTTAAGACACCAGGATTTTATGAACCGAGAGCTGATGGTGTACAGTAAGTAATATTTTATCTTGTAATACTTCTTTTGTGTTACTTTTACATTTTTACAGTATATGAGCTTGCTTGTACATGGTGCTCATAGCCGGCCTTAGGCATAGGCCAACTAGGCGGCTGCCTGGGGCGCCGCTTTAGTAGGGGCACTTTTCCAGTATTTATTTGGTGTAGGTAGACCAGGATGGGGGCACTGGGTGGTGTGGTGGGGGGGTGCCGTGGCGACCTTTTGCCTAGGGCACCAGTTGACCTAAGGCCGCTCCTGTTTGTGCTCTTACTTCTGATCCAGTGATGATAACTTTAAAGCTAAGTCTTACTCTGTTCAACATGTATGAAACCTCATTTCCATACTTTAACTTTCTGAGTTGGAGTTAAATGGGTGCAAGTTCTACTGTAAGACTCTAGTAAATACACAGAGTTCATAGGAAACACTTTCATGAAACCCCTCTTAGAACAATGTCAGAGTATTGCAGGAGGAAATGCGTGTACGTGTGGACACTTAATGCCAGCAACACTCATTGCCACTTTGGCCTAAGCTGTCATGGCAACACTCAGTGAGTTATAGTGCTCAAGAAAAATGCTGACCCCACCTCCCCCATAGAAAAGGCATGCAACAGCTTGCAAAAGACCTTGCTGGTTATTTGTTTCCTGCCTTATATCACAAGTAGAAAGAATAGCACTGCCAAAAATGCTTTGGTATGCCAGCGGTATAACCACTGATGGAACTCTTTGGTATGCCAGCCGTATAACCACTGACAGAATGCTTTGGTATGCCAGCCGTATAACCACTGACAGAATGCTTTGGTATGCCAGCCATGTAACCACTGATGGCACGCTTTGGTATGTCAGCCGTATAACCACTGACAGAATGCTTTGGTATGCCAGCCGTATAACCACTGGTGGAATGCTTTAGTGTGCCAGCCATATAACCACTAATGGAATGCTTTGTTATGCTAGCCATATAACCACTGATGAGATGCTTTGGGATGCCAGTGGTATAAACACTGATGGAATGCTCTGGTATGCCAGCCATATAACCACTGATGGAATGCTCTGGTATGCCAGCGGTATAACCACTGATGGAACTCTTTGGTATGCCAGCCGTATAACCACTGACAGAATGCTTTGGTATGCCAGCCGTATAACCACTGACAGAATGCTTTGGTATGCCAGCCATGTAACCACTGATGGCACGCTTTGGTATGTCAGCCGTATAACCACTGACAGAATGCTTTGGTATGCCAGCCGTATAACCACTGGTGGAATGCTTTAGTGTGCCAGCCATATAACCACTAATGGAATGCTTTGTTATGCTAGCCATATAACCACTGATGGGATGCTTTGGGATGCCAGTGGTATAAACACTGATGGAATGCTCTGGTATGCCAGCCATATAACCACTGATGGAATGCTCTGGTATGCCAGCTGTATAACCACTGATGGAATTTTTTGGTATGCCAGCCATATAACCACTGATGGAATGCTTTGGGACGCCAGTGGTATAAACACTGATGGAATGCTCTGGTATGCCAGCCATATAACCACTGAAGGAATGCTTTGGTATGCCAGCCATATAACCACTGATGGAATGCTTTGGTATGCCAACCGTATAACCACTGATGGAATGCTTTGGTATGCCAGCCGTATAACCACTTATGGGCTGCTTTAGTATGCTAGATGTATAACCACTTACAGAATGCTTTGGTATGCCAGCCATATAACCACTGATGAAATGCTTTGGTATGACAGCTGTATAACCACTGATGGAATGTTTTGGTATGTCAGCCGTATAACCACTTACGGAATGCTTTGGTATGCCAGCCATATAACCACTGATGGAATGCTTTGGTATGCCAGCCATATAACCACTGGTGGAATGCTTTGGTATGGCAGCCATATATCCACTTACAGCTGTTTGGAAATAGTGCTTCTTGCTGTTTCACTGGGACTACAGTTTTTTTGAATTGCTTATATTTAAGTCTCAGAACTGCTGATTAACAAACTGAACAGCACAATGTAACTTATGTGTTCTCACTTCAGATGAAGGCTACTTAACCTGTCTCAGTACAGATCCCACAGCAAACTCTGCAGGGTCTGAAGGATCCCACTGTGACCACCACCTCATTATTCCAGCAAACTTGCAGTCTACGTACACTGCTGCGTGTTGCTTTTCAGACATAAAATGAATAAATAAATATGCTTTAAACTGTAGATAGTTTTTTCCCTTTCTTTCTGTGAGCTAAGAAATCAAAACACACACACACACACACTCGCACACAGAGCACTACTAATGCAACATAGCAGTTTATACTACAAGCTAATATTTCATTTGATAATTTGTTAGCCATTTAAGAGGAGCTGAGCTCCATCAGTGTCCAGTTTGTACTGTCACTGCATTGCTTTATAGTATTTTATCCATAAAAGGAGAGCCAACACCTCCTTTCTTACACTTAGAGGAAACTTTCTTATTATTACTGACTTAATGCACTTTCTAACAAAGTTATTTAGGTAATGTTGACAAAACTTACTCCACCATGAAAGTATTAGTTCCAGGCATTACAAATCATGCAATTGCTTAGTTTATTGATGGATCTAGTGGTCATTTTACAGCTGCAACAACTCTCCCATACCAGTATTACATAAAAAATACTTAACTGCCTTAATTAACATCAACATCACTGCTGACTAGAACACTGGTCTGAAAGCACATTAATTGCATTAGTAATGCAGTGTATATGAAGAAACTCAGACATAGATGTATGACACTGACATGAAGACCTGCCAAGCTAGGGTCAGTTAAAATTTTGTGATGTCATTGCTTTGACTTCAGCTTATTTCTGTTTTGTGAGTGCACCCTTTCTTTTTGCATGCATGTACTTTGACCATGAAGTTTCTGCTACAAATCCTTCTTCACTGTTTCAGGAACAAATAATTCCACACACTGCTGTATTTGTTATCTTCTGTTAGGTTCATAGGTTCATAGGCAGGTACTAGGCTATCTGCCTTAAGGCATTTATAAGCCTAGCCAGAATGTGTTGGCTTTCGCCACCCCTTTAGATTAGTACCCTGTGCCTCTGTCCAGCAGAGCCATTGAAGTGATCCCGGGGTAAACTTTCTGTTTCCCATCCATTCGTCAAGGTTTGTCTTGAAGAGTGTTAGTGAGGAGCTCTGCCTAATGTAGACTGGTATCTTGCTCCAAAGCATGGGAAGTCGCTGGGACAAGAATTTATCCCTCCAGCACATCCTATTTATTGTTGTGAGGTTTAGATCCCTAGAGTGTGTGGCTCGAGTGGATGTGGTTTTCTTTAGGTGGAGCATGTCCAATAATTCTGAGTTGGACATGGCCTTGTATGTCAGGCAGAGATCACCTCTGAGTAGGCGGTATGCAACCGAATACAGCTGGAGTTTCTTTAGTCGAGCTGCATAGGGTATCTGTTTGAGGCCAGTGATATTCTTGTTGAGGTACTTCTGTGATCTTTCCAGCTGTTGCAGGTGTCTTGTAAGGTACATCCCAAATGGGGAGTTGTACTCTATAATGGATCTGATGAGTGATGAGTAGAGGGGCACAATGACCTCTTTTGACCTGGATGCAAACCCTTTTGAGATTAGGTGGGCCACATAGAAGGATTTTCTAACCACTTTGGCAATGTGATAATCAAAGGAGAGATTACTATCTACTTGGGTCCCCAGATCCCTTATTACATTTTCCGTATTTAGGGGACTACCACCTATGTGGTTGTTTGTGGGTACTTTGTTTTTTCCAAAGGGGATGACTATGCACTTTTTGGCATTTAGCTTGAGGCCATGATTTTGACACCATGTATCTGTCTCAGTGAGACCCTTTTGGAGGATGTCTGCGTCAGCCGGAGATTTAATTTTAGCCCCTAGTTTGCAGTCATCTGCAAACTTGGTCAGCCATAGTTCTCCTGTGCTTGCCTGTACCTCTGAGAAACATATGCCAAATAGGAGGGGTCCTAGGACTGTGCCCTGTGGAATGCCACCTGTAACCGGTTTAGAGTTGGACATAGCTCCTGCCACTCTTACCATGTGGGTTCTGTCTGTGAGCCAGTTGGCAGCCCATTTCATGATGTAGGGGTTTATATTCAGGCTGGTGAGTTTGTCTATAATACCAGAATGGGGAATGGTGTCGAAGGCCTTTGCGAGGTCTAGGTAGGCTGTGTGGACCACCTTTTCCCTCATCTATAGCCTTGGTAACTGTCTCAAAGAAGTCCACCAGGTTTAGGAGGCATGATCTGCCCTTAACAAAGACGAACTGGGTAGGGTCCAGTGTTTGGAGGTTCCCAATATCTTTGTTAATGAGTTCCATGATGATGAGCACCATAGCCTTGCAGACCAAGTTGGTCAGGCTTATAGGGCGATAGTTCTCGGGGTCTGTTGTGACTCCACCTTTGTGGAATGGAATAACTGTTGCTGTGTGCCCCTCTATGGGTACATAGCCTCTGGAGAGGCTGAGTTTGAACAGTGTGTTTAGGTGAGGGGTTAGTTCATCTTTGAGCTCATGTAGGACTTGGCCTGGGACACCGTCCAGTCCCATTGATGCTGTGTATTTGGCTTTGGAGAGGAATGTTTTAACCTGAGTGTCTGTGATTTCAGGGGCTCTACATTCCTCTTGTATGATTATGGGCCCTTTTGGCTGTGAGAGGGGGGGGTGAAGTTTGCACTGAACTTGTCTGCCAGGATGTTGGCGATATCGGTCAGTTCACTGCACTTTGTGCTATTCTGCACTAACTCCGAGTAGATCTGAGAATTGCCACTTAGATTCTTGACATAGCTAAAGAATGCCTTGTGGTTATCTTTGGAGCCCTTGGCAATTTTTCTTTCGAAGCTAGCCTTGGATGATTTTATGAGGGATCGTAGTTTCTTGCTGATACTGATCAGGGTTGTCTTCCCTTCTTGGGATTTTACTCTTTTCTGTACTAGCTTCCTCCTTCTATTGTATAGCTTGTTTATGGCAGGGGTCCACCAGACTGGTTTCCTTTTCTTGGAGGAGTGAGTCTTGGTTTTGCTTGGGATAGAATGATCCATACATTCTTGCAGGTGCCCGTAGAGTGCATTAGTAAAGGAATTTGCACTTGGGCAGAATTATCTTTTAGCATGGGGGCCTTGAAACTTTCCACCTCGGTCTTAAGTAATGTGAAGTTTACTTTTGAAAAGTTTTTCACTGTGGTTTCCTTTACAGGGGGTGGGGGCTGAATGTGGATATCCAGAGTGATTAGTTTATGGTTAGATCTAACCAGTGAGGGGTTGACTTCCGGTGAAGAACACCAGTCGCCCATGTTGGTGATGACCAGGTCCAATATGTTGTCACCTCTGGTGGGGGTGTTGACCAGTTGATCCAGGGCATTTGAGTTTATAAATTCTAGGAAATGTTGGGCAAGGGAGTTAGTACTTGAGTAGTTCTCCCAATTAATGTTTGGGTATTTGAAATCATCCAATATCAGGGTGTTTGGTAGGACCTTTATGTTTCCCTGTGTTTCCAGAAATGCGGAATGGGGATCCTAGGTCATGCTGGGTGATCTGTAGCAATCTACAATTTGAACTGCAGTTTTGCCCATTGTTAATTGCACATGGATGATCTCTGAAGCATCATGCTGTGCCATTAACCTGGAGGTGTGGGTATCCTTGATGAATATGGATATGCCCCCGCCTTTTGTATTTTGGTCCAGGTTCTGTGGCCAAAATGTATGGTATGAGTTGTAGCCTGGTAGTGCTGGGGTGCTCTATGGAGCCTTTAACCAGGTTTCTGTTACTGCACATATATCGATTTTCTCCATACTGAGGAATGCCTCGAGTGCGTGCATTTTGAGGTTTAGACTTCTGGCATTGAGTAGCATTACCTTCAGTTTTTTGTTACTTGTGCTGTTTACAGTGGTGGGTTTGTCTTTTGAGCTTAGCCTGAAAAAGGCACTATGGGGGTGGCAAGAGCCTTGACCAGTATTCGAAAGCCTGAGGGTGACACGTGCAATCTCAAGTCATACATTATTTTCCCTGAGTAACTCATTTTAACATTTTTGGTCTTTTCTTAGCTAGTAGACCATCAGCAAGCAGATACTCCACCCATCTGATGTGTTATACCTTAATGTACAGTTATGCCTGCTGAGTCTAACATTTCTCGCTACAGTTGTTGCCCTAATGTGCTCTAAATTTGTGTACTGATCCTATTTCTTCTCTCACTTTATTAACTGTCTGTCATACGTATTAGTGTTCCTATGGTGGTGAACTATCTGACGTATTGTATCTATCCCCTTTGCTCTCTTTAATATTATTGTAATGTTACTACTATTACTGTTTTTTATTGTTGTGGAGCTTTTCTCCCCGGGCCTCCGCTGAAAATGGACATGTATCCAGTCGGACTATCCCGGTCAACAAATGTAAAATAAATAAAATAAAATAAATTTTAACATCTCATTTTGTACAGACTTATAAGTGCACATATGCCACCTCTCAGTCTCTCTCTCTCTCTCTCTCTCTCCCTCTCTCTCTATGCACAATTGTTAACATTCCAGGACTGCTGATACATTAAGACCGTATGGTGGCTCAACTAGGAGGGTACCTGAGTAATATCGAAAGTGGCACAATTAGGGATATTTTTTAGAGCGTCAGCGCTAAAAAAGGAAATAAATGTGATATCTGGTAGGGGGAATAAAAACAATTATATCGGAGAATGCACAATGAGCAAGGAAATAAAGTCTGGTCCCTTAAAGACTGGTCCCTTGCAGTCTAAATAATAGAAGTCAGATGTTCAGCTGTGCATTTTTAAGGCCTGGATAGGATCAGCATCATAGAAGCTGTTGGAGAGGCAGTCCAGGAATATGGAGCAGTTTTAGCTTAAAACAGGTGTACAGAGTTGTAAGTTGCTCACACGGTTCTGCAGTGTCTCCAGGTTGCAACCTCATGAAGGGACCCATAAATAATCAGTAGATTTGGTACAATGCAATATCTCACCATACTCTAATCTGCCAGCATGGGTTCTGATTACAGTCCATATTATTCCATTACAAAACGGTTTTAAATATCTCTCACCAAGTCAGTTGTTGGATAAGAGTAGGTTACAAGACCTATACAATATCAGTATTCTTTCATTTTTTACTAAAAGCAGCCTCACTAGTAAATGTGAATGTTTCACAGGACTCCTGCATCAGAACCAATTGCCCTGACTTTGGACAGTCTGATGTTCATCGTGTTACCCTGCTGCAGTCATCACACTTGGGTTATCCTGTCGTCAGGCGGTCCCGCAGTCGGCCTGAATTCCAAAGTCTTGGTCCGGCATCGGTTGCTGTCGCTTCTTCCCTGCTGTCAGTGCACCAGGGGTATATATGATGCATCCGACGCCATTTTCTTCTGTCTTTCTTGCCGCGCGGTGCCCGAAGCAGAATCAGTTCGCAAGTGCCAGTCGGCCGACTCCTGAGATTTTTGAAGTCGAATTTCAGATCCGAAGTCTTCAGTAAAGCTAAGTACCCTGTTGGGGAAACTTTTCTTGCCTCAGACCGATGTCAGAAAAAGTTAACAATTGTATTTCTTGTGGGAAGCAAATACCTCATAAGGATTTTCATTCTTATTGTATACCTTGCCTAGGCCCAGACCACGACGTCACTGGTTGTCACTTTTGTGCTAGGTTCAATAAGCGAACTATAAAACGACGCTTTGATTTCGCACGACACTACTTCGGTAGAAAATTTAATTACACTATGCCGTTGGATGGAGCAACCGACTACCGGCGTGCACAAAAAACGCAAAGATAAGGACAGGCAGCCTAGACCCAAGCCAAACTCCGAGGCCTCGGCTGGGCCGGTCTCTGGTTCACCGGTTTTCAGTGAGGCACCTACACAGCCCCTGGCTACCGCAGAATTGGAACCCGAGACCACTTTGGATCCTATGGCGGAGAGTTCTAGACCAATGTAGCCATTTTCTTTAGGCCCTACTGACGACATTGCAGAAAGAGAAGCCGGTGCTGCAGAAACACCTTCGGTTTCTGAAGGTGTCTTCAGACCGACGACACTCACTATAAAAACGTATCCTAAGCTTAAGACTCCTCTTAAACCAAAAAAGACTGCACTTCAGTCGCCAGTTCAAGGCCCCATGCCTAAGAAACAGATGCTTAAAATGGCTGAAGATTTGATCTCTTTAATCAGGGGTTCCCAACCCCCACCCGACAAAAGACCTAGACAAGAGGAAGATTATGGCTCCTCTGACCAAGTGTCTATTTCCTCAGGCTCCTCTGAGGACCAGATTACTCATTCTCCCCTTATGAAGATTCTGATGCTGAGGATTCTATTCCCTCAGCTTCTCCCCCTGAAGACTACTCCTTTGGGGAAACTTTACATACTATGAGGGAACATTTTAACTGGGAAGGTCAGGACTACTCTGACTCAAAGAAAAGGCTCAGAGAGTTTCTTTTACTCCCCCAGCACAGATCACTTGCCATCCCCCAGTTTTAGACATTGTGGATGATGTTTACTTAGAATCTAGTTTAAATCCAGATTCTCTGCCTCCTGCTCCAGCCAAACCAGACAGATATTATAGAGTGCCTGACTCCCACCAATTCCTTTATAAAAGCCCTGTTGCTGACCCAGGGTCCCAAAGGGGCTAAGGCTTCTATGGCAAAAAATCCTGTACCTTCTGAAAGGGACTCCAGAGCACTAGACAGGTGGGGGAAGAAGGTTTACACCTCAGCCACTCTAGCTATGAGAGCACTAAATTGTCAATTCCACATGCTAAAATACCAACAATTTCTAATGTCTCAAATAAAACAAAAGATGAGCACACACCCTCAATAGTCTGAATTGAAGGAAATGCAGGATCTGTTGCATGCAGCTGAACAGGTGGGCAAACATACTTTACAATGTGGATTTGATTCCTTGGACGCTTCCTGTAGAACAGCTGTTACTGGGTCTGTTATACGTAGGCATGCTTGGTTAAAGGAACAAGATCTGCCTGATCATGTTAAAGCAAAGTTACTAGATGCTCCCTTACAGCAGGACGTCCTATTTGGAGTTAAAGCAGAAGAAGTCTTAAAGAAAATGGAGGATAAGGCAAAATCTATGCAGACTGTCAAAGATTTCTTACAGGTTCAGCCCCCTCGCTTCAGCAGAAATTGACCAACAAAAAATTGGTCCTTTCCAGCTACTGACAGACCTCAGAGGGGTAAATACAGACGCCCAAGAGGCAGAGGACAACCACAAACCCACTACAAACCTCGACAATGGGGCACTGCAACACAGAAGGAAGGAGAAGACAGGCCCCAAACTACTAGAAGGCAAACACAATGACTTAAACTTCATATGGCCAAGCAAAACTCTCTTGGCAGCTCCCTTGGGAGGAAAATTAGCACTTTTTTCAGACAACTGGCGCATCGTCACAAAGGACAAATGGGTCCTAGACATTATTTCACAAGGATACAGATTCCATTTCCACACCTTGCCAACGATAAGAGGAATACCAAACCTGCCACAAAATCAATGGGCAGAGGCATAAAAACAAATTACGGCTCTCATGGACATGAGAGCCATTCAACTGGTACCTACATGGGAGCAAGGCCAAGGATTTTACTCCAGACTCTTTCTAGTCCCCAGAAAGGACAATGCTTGGAGACCAATTCTGGACCTTTCAATTCTAAACACCTTCTTACAAGTACCCAAATTCAAGATGCTAACACTACAGCAGCTTCTTCCCATGTTGGGCAAGAAAGCATGGCTAGTAACGTTGGACCTCAAGGAGGCATACCTGTATGTCCCTATCAGACAAAATTGCAGAAGATACCTCCATTTCATTGCAGGTTCAACCCATTACCAATTCTCTGCACTGCCCTTTGGCATATCCACTGCGCCCAGGGTTTTCACAAAATGCCTGGCACCAGTAATTGCATACTTCAGACAAAGAGGAATTCAAATATACCCATACCTGGACGACTGCCTCATCTAAGCAGAAAGCAAGGACATCCTCTTACAACATCTGGCTTTTGTAAAACACCTTCTAAGTTGACTAGGGTACACAGTAAACGAAATTAAATCAAAACTAGTACCCTCACAAAATATGACATTCCTGGGTGCCAGCTTGAATACAACGGCCCAGATGGCTTATCTGATGCCAGACAAACAACTACAACTGACTCAATATTTCAAAACAATGGCAACAAAGACCCAACTCCCTGCAAGAAAAATTCTGCAGGCCTTGGGCTTCATGGCATCTTGCATACTACTAATACCATTTGCAAAGCTGCATATGAGGAAATTACAATGTTACCTAAAAAGCGTATGGTCTCAACACAGCCACAGCTTGGACACAATGATATCTCTCATTCCCTGCCTTCAACAAGAGTTTCTATGTTGGTCACAGGCATGTCACCTCAACAAGGGTCAGCATTTCACCTTGCCCCCAGCCAGGCAAACTATGACAACAGATGCATCGGACTATGCCTGGGGGGCACACATGGCAGGACAGTGCGTTCAAGGCATATGGACTGCAGATCAAAGGAATCTGCACATCAGTCAAAAAGAAATGCTAGCTGTACAGAATGGCCTGACAGCCTTCAAGGACCTCTTGCATCCAGGACAGCTTACAATAAGGACGGACAACACCACAGTAATGTGGTACATAAACAAACAAGGGGATGCACACTCCTACCCTCTATGCAGGCAAGCAATGACCTTGTGGAACACAGCACTGGCTTACCAAGTTCAGCTACAAGCTCAATTCCTGCCAGGAAAAAAGAACACATTGGCAGACGACCTCAGCAGAAACATCATGGATCCCCACGAGTGGAAACTGGATCCACAAGTATTTGCAATGATAACTCAAAAATGGGGCCACCCAGACATAGACCTGTTTGCCAGCCCTCAAAACTATCAGCTAACAAGATTTTGTACAAGTATGCTTCACCATCAAGCTTGGAAAGTGGACGCACTCTCATTCAGTTGGAAAAACCTGACAGTATATGCCTTCCCTCCATTGCCCCTTCTCACAAAGGTGCTGCTGAAAGTCAGGAAGGAGAGACCCAGAATGATGCTCATAGCCCCAGACTGACCACGCCAGCACTGGTACCCACTACTAAGGAATATGGCCCAGGGCCCACCTTGGATTTTACCACAAATTGCTCATTTGCTCACACAGCAAGACAATCAGATTCTACACAGCCAGCTCAAAACCTTAAATTTGGCTGCATGGCAAATCACCTAAGCAACCAGCCAGCTCCTCTTCCTCAAGCAGTTATAGATGTTATTCTGGAAGCTAGGAGGCCCAGCACCAGGAAGGCCTACTCGGACAAATGGAAAAGGTTTTGCGCCTGGAACCAAGCAAAAGGCCAAAATACCCTTCAGCCTCACATGCCTCAGATTCTACAGTATTTAACTGAGATGTTGCACAAAGGACTTTCTTTTTCATCTATTAAAATCCACGCCTCAGCTGTTTCAGCCCACTACAACATGGATCCTCCCTTATTTTCACATCCGCTTCTAAGGCAGTTTCTCAGTGGGGCCAAAAACATTAGGCCCCCCAGGAGAGCACCTACACCAACCTGGGACCTCAACTTTGATCTGGAAAAACTTACGCTACCTCCTTTTGAACCAGCCTTCTCTGCTGACCTAAAGTTTATATCATGGAAGACTGCCCTGCTGCTAGCAATAACTTCAGCCAGAAGAGCCTCAGAGCTTCAGGCACTAATGGCAGTAGAGCCTTTCCTCATTTTCCATCAAGACAGAGTTTCTCTACGAACTAATCCCTCCTTTATGCCTAAGGTGGTATCCAGTGTGGCTCTAAATCAAACCATCCACTTACCCACCTTCTTTCCAAATCCACAGAACAAAGGAGAAAGACTCCTGCACTCCTTGGACATTCACAGGCAACTACGTTACTACTTGGATAAAACTAAGGTTTTCAGAAAATCTGACTAGCTCTTTGTATCCTATGCTGCAGCTTCACAAGGGAAGGCTATATCAAAACAGACCATTTCCAGATGGATAGGACATTGCATTCGTTTTTGCTATACCCATCATGGAAAACCAGTTCCTACTATCATAAGGCCCCACTCTACCAGAGCAGCAGCTACATCTACAGCCTTCCTCAGGGGGGTGCCAACCAAGGATATTTTGGAAGCTGCAACTTGGAGTTCAGTATACACCTTCACCAAACACTACCACTTACCACTTTACTCTAAGACTAGAGCTGGCTTCGCCACTGCAGTTCTGCAGGGCCTTCTAGCCTCCTCTAACCCTGTTTGACTCCACCTCCCATGCTCAGCTTTGGGATTCTACCCAAGTGTGATGACTGCAGCAGGGTAACATGATGAACATAGTACAGTTTTGTACATACCATAAATGTAGATGTTCGAGTGTATACCCTGCTGCAGTCCAGGTTACCCTCCCTCCATCCCCTCTGACCTAACTAAAACTTTACAATACCTTAAATCCTGATACTACTTTTGTGATGTATTTGCTTATAGCTGGAGGGATATTTTGTTTGTGCTAAACTTTTTAGATTGGTACTATTTACTGACCACCTTTTTGGGGGCACCTGACATCTGGGGCAAGAAAAACTGAAGAAAATGGTGTAGGCTGCATCTTATATACCCCTGGTGCACAGACGTCAGGGAAGAAGCGACGGCAACCGACGCCAGACCAAGACTTTGGAATTCAGGCCGACTGCGGGACCGCCTGATGACAGGATAACCCAAGTGTGATGACTGCAGCAGGGTATACACTCGAACATCTACATTTATGGTAGGTACAAAACTGTACTTTTCTTTACCATGAACAGAGCTTCAGATGCACAATTTAGGCTTCTCTGGACTTCAGAGCGACTTCTCCCATTTTGATCTTGGAATTCTTTTAAATAGTGCAGGTAATCACTCGGGTATTCTCACATGGAGACTCAGAAACACCAGCTTAATGCTCTGCTTTGCTGTTTTTAAACTCATGCTAGCCTTCCAAGTTGCTGTCATATTCCTTCAGCACTCTCCATTTGGGTTCTAATTCAATGACACAATGCAAAAAGTATCCTGCCTCTGCCTGGCTTGGCTTACCTGTTCGGTAGATACCCAGTGGAGCCACAATGCTGTACTTCTATTGATCTACCTGTCTATCCACCTGCTTATCTATCTATCTATCTATTTATCTATGTGCGTGTGTGTGTGTGCGTGTGTGTGTGTGTGTGTGTGTGTGTGTGTGTGTGTGTGTGTGTGTGTGTGTGTGTGTGTGTGTGTGTGTGTGTGTGTGTGTGTGTGTGTGTGTGTGTGGGGCTCCCTACTGAAATGTCAACATTTAAATGTCGAGTGTCTGTTTTGCAGGGTGTCAAGCCTTTCCCCCACTCCCTGAATTTATATATACTAACTTCAGATTGCTATACCTCAGAGACATGATACATGTAAGTCCGTTTTTTGGCCATTCATTCTCCATATTTCAGGACATGCTCTAGCAGGTCTATATATATGTGTGTATGTGTGTGTGTGTATATATATATATATATATATATATATATATATATATATATATATATATATATATATCTGTTTCAAACAATGAAAACCTAAAATCCCGAATTTGATAACACTGACAAAAACCTAAAATCCCGAATATGATAATACTGACGAAAACCTAAAATCCCGAATTTGATAATACCGAGACCACAATTCTGAATTCTTATAACACTGAAACATTAAATGCCGAGTATTAGCCGATGAACATGATACCGACAACCATGCAGGAAGTAGTACTTAAGTCTTTGTAAATACAGGTATTTCTCTATGGCGGATGCTTCGTACGATGCTCCTGGCAGTATACAAAATATTTACAATACAATAAGATTATAAAAAGGTATATGCCCTTTTCCCCACTGTAGTGTGATCCCAGAGTTGGTATATATAGTTGGGGAGTGGGTTTCAGATAGTGCAGTTTGTAGAATTTGGTAAGGTCATAGTTTTTGAATTTGTGTAAGCTATGGCAAGTGTTTTGAAAATGTAAATACTATGTTAAGTTGAAGATGATTTTTTAGATTATGAATCATGTTTTAATTTAAGAATTTATGTTCCTTCATGAAGCAATAGTCGTTTTCGGAAGTATACAGTTTTATTTTATTATAATACTGCTATGGTGAAGGGAGTTACATGTAATGTCTCTGTGTTTCAATTCGGTATTTTGAACGTCAGCATTTTAGTGTTTCAATTTTATTACACTCAACATTTTAATGTTTCAGTGTTATAAGACTTCAGAATTGTGGTCTCAGTATTATGAAATTCGGGATTTTAGGTTTTCTTTATTTGAAAGTATGTGTGTACATATATATATATATATATATATATATATATATATATATATATATATATATATATATATTGGAAAAAATCTGTGTACAGTACATTTTTGTGGAACTGGAATAATAAACAGACTTTTGTGGAACCTTAACAGTGTGCCTGTCTCCATCCCTTGGGATTTTTACATGGTCGATATTTCAGAAAGTAAGTCGACTTTCATATGGCCGAAACCATATGATTGACTTTTTGAAAAGCCTACCATGTAAAATAAACACAAAACACACAACAAACACTTACCTTTCAGCTGTTAGTAAGGGGGCAAATTAGTAGGGGGGGCAAGCCCCCGGAACTTAAATATACCAACTCAGAGATTGCACTACAGTGCGGAAGTAGGAAATTTTCCCATTCTGCACTGTATGGAGATAGCAGTTCCCCATGGTCAGCTTTTTGAAAGTCGATCATATGGTCTTGGCCATACGAAAGTCGACTTTCTGCAAAGTCGACCATGTGAAGGGGAACTATATATATATATATATATATATATATATATATATATATATATATATATATATATATATAGGTTTACTATCATTGGTGCGGACGACATTATGTTGGCACATATGCTGCCGAAAATCAGAATGCCATGCACAAAATGAAAAGTCTATGGGATAATTGAAGACAATTGCGCGAATGCAGTAGTGCATTCGCATAAGTGTGTTCGACTATATGTATGGAGATTGTGGTACAGTGCAGAGTGGAAATTCATCCCTATCCCCACTGTAGTGCAATCTCAAAGTTGGAATATATTAGTAGCCGGGTGTGTGGGAGGTCGCAGCCCCACCCACAGCGGGGTGCAGGGGGGCTTGCCCCTTTGCAAAAACGTGATTTGTTGTATAGGAGTTTGATTTACATGAGCTTCTATATGGCTATCGCATGATGTTTTCGATGAAATTGCGACTCAAATGTGTTGATCATTTGGGTCGACATTGTGTAGGAGTGGAGAGTTGGGTTTTGGTGTTTATTTTCATTATTGCGAACAGCAAATGTTTTTTCTTTCGCAATAATGATAGTAAACCATATATATATATATATATATATATATATATATATATATATATATATATATATATATATGGGTCTACTTTAGAACACCGACAAGCCAGTTCGCCGACACACAAACCACCGACACCAAACAACCGACAACACACAATACCGACAACGCAAAACACCGAACACCATTACACCGACACACTACACGTAAACAACACATTACACTACATCACATATCCACTAGCCCTAACCCAAACCCTAACCCTAAGGTCCGACACTACCGCACACTTACCCTACCTGCACCCTAACCCTAACTCACTTAACCCACCCCTAACCCTAAGGTCGGACACTACCGCACACTTACCCTACCTGCACCCTAACCCTAACTCACTTAACCCACCCCTAACCCTAAGGTCCGACAGTACCAGACACTTACCCTACCTGCACCCTATTCCTAACTTACTTAACCTACCCTAAAACATAAACCCGTCACTAACACACACTTACATTACCCAAACCCTAACTCCGACACTACCGCACACTCACCTTTCACACACCCTAACCCTAAATCCCTCACTATTGCACACTTACCTGTCCGCTCCCTAATCCTAAATCCCTCACTAGCGCATACTTACCAAGTCGCTTATATCGCCTTGTCGGTCTTCCAGCTGTCGGGATTTCAGCATGTCGGTCAACTGCGTTGTCGGTCCTTTCGCGTTCCTCTTCCGCGTGTCGGCGAACTGGCGTTTCGGTAATTTGAAGAGGACCCATATATATATATATACACACACACACACATATATATATATATATATATATATATATATATATATATATATATATATATATATATATATGGATCCACTTTGGAAGGTCGACCAAAGGATTTGAGGTGCTTACAGTTCCTGAGGTCTTTTTTCCTGATCATTTTCCATATAGCATTGACATTAATGTCCCTTTAATATGTGAAATTAGGCTTGCATTCAGTTTTTTCTTTCTATTTATTAATCAGGATTTATTTGATGTCATAACTATCTACTGAATAGTCTATACAAAATTCACCTTAAAATTTGTTTACAATGTTTGTGTTAAAATGTCTTTGTCTATGACACCCAACACAATGGGTATATATCCTATGTGTGTGTGTAGGTACATATCTTTTTTTGTGACAACATTGAACAGGTTATACATCATTTCATTTTCTTTTCTTGTTCTCTATCTAAAAACATGGTTTCAGAATATTTAATTCAGTAAGAAAGAGTCTCTAAGATTATGTCAGCTTTGATGTCATCCTTGATGTGCATCTGACATATCTACTCAGGATGTTTTCTTTTACAAATAGCAACTTTCTAAGTAAAAGTAATGTCTTTCGGCTTTTCCCGGTTAGGGGTCGCCACAGCAGACCTCTGGTCCGCTAATGATTGGCAGTAGATTTTTATGGTGCAGAGTTGCCGGCCCGACGCCCAACCTTTAAAAAAGGCCCATCCATTCACACAACTTTTTAAGTATGTAAAGGAAATATCAATACTTAGTTTTTGTCCTGTATCCCCTATTATTATGTAACTTTCTCCTTGAATTTTTAGCTTAGCTGTTGAGAGGTATTTGGGGATGGTGCAATGTGTTGCATATTAATGCTGGGATAACAAATTCCTGTATGGCAGTTATTTGTGCATTTATTCATTCATTTGATTGCAATAAATCATTTGACGTGTACAGTAACAGTTATACAAATGGCTGTGATTGATAGTTACAGCCGTGTGTGTGTGTATGTGGGGGGGGGGGGGTCTAGTTCACTTCACTCTCCCTGACTTTGTAAAATTTCTCAGATTTTTTTTTTCTTGTATCATATTTTTGTCTGCATCTCATAAAGTTTGTGGTTCTGCTGACAAATCACTAATGATTTCACTCATTAAATAATTATGACAGGCTTTTGAGTTGTAGTCTTAATAGCCTTCAAAAAAGCATGATAATGCAAAGCTTGTTATTCTAACACGTTTCTAAGTATGTAAATGCAATTACTTGTTTGGCCTTTTATCCACCACTACTTTTATCTTTTTCCTCGATTCTTGAGATGAGGTTGAGGTGTGTGTGTGTGTGTGTGTGTGTGTGTGTGTGTGTGTGTGTGTGTGTGTGTGTGTGTGTGTGTGTGTGTGTGTGTGTGTGTGTGATGGGGGAGATGCAGTGTGTTGCACACTTTATCCTGACTGTACTGAGCTTAAAAGATAAATTACATGGATAAAATGATTGTCCCTGTTGTCATTTCTTCAGCTTAAGTGATCATTGTTCTGGCTTTTTACAAGAGTCAGTTTGTGTGAAGTCAGCTGGAATACTTTACCCTAGCTATTTTTAACAGAGCCAGATATCTGAAGTATGTACATTTACTTATGTGGCTTTAATTGATCAGTGTTGGGATTATCTGTGATGAAAATGACTAAGTGTGGGGGAGGCGTTTTGCAGTTACGATAATCTGTTTCACTTGACATTACAGTAAAACATCAGTATTCTAATCAATAAGTGCTTGTCAGTGGCAGTCTGGGCAGGATGTGTACGATTACAAATGACCATTGGCAGACTGACACATCAAGTAGTGCTGCCATCTAATAAAACTTGGTTCTTATAATTATTGGCTGTGATTTCTTGTGTGTGAAGTCTGAATATACTCTCTCTCTCTCTCTCTCTCTCTGTCTGTGGGGTTTTATCCATGTGCTTTGGTTTCTTCTCCAGTACCCTTATCTGTATAATATATACCTCTGGCCATTTGTACTTTCCTTGTCATCCTAATCTAACACCACAGAGGTATGCAGAAGGTAACTATCTTTTTTTTTTTGGAGTGGCAGGAAGGCAGGCTGTATTCACAGTCAAGGTTTATATAACCTTTCATTTATCATTTCAATTTACTGGGGAACTAATATTTTCTTTGCTTTGAACATTAAGGTTTAATCACTTCTTATTTTCCTTGAAAGAAAAAAAATAAGACTCAATTTCTTTCCTTACTTTAAAAACAAAAAGCTCTAAGATGTACTTCAGAGCATCTAGAACTCAGGGCCGAGCAGCCTGCACACCCCTAGAATAATTCATTACATCCTCCAGGCTTATTATAGTAGAGTCTTGGCCAGCTACAGTATGTTAAAAGCATACAATAGTTAATGTTTAAATTGAAGTTTTAATTTCTGCTGTTCATTACATGTAGAGATAACTTTTACATTTTAAATGTTTTAATAATCTGTTTATTCATTGTTACTGTTTCCTTACAAATGTGAAAGTAAATAACAACGTTGACCATTACAGCAACAATTTCAACAAGATTGCAGCTAATTAAATATCTGCACGGACACAACAGTGAAATGCTAACGGACATTACTACGGACACAACAATGAAATACTAACGGACATTACTACGGACACAACAATGAAATACTAACGGACATTACTACGGACACAACAATGAAATACTAACGGACATTACTACGGACACAACAGTGAAATGCTAACGGACATTACTACGGACACAACAGTGAAATACTAACGGACATTACTCAGAATATGAGCCCAGGGTAGTATCTATCCTCAGCCTTAACATACTTTTGTAGTTAATGATTTGCAGTTTTCCTCCTGAGACAACTTTGCCCAACATATCTTGAAAGTACTGACAAATTGATAGCCCTCACAGGCATTAGGGTCTAGGAAAAGTCAAAGGTAGCATTCATGAATCACTTTTGTAAGTAATGCCACTTACCTTGCATGTGCAGATATCTTTGTCTCAGAATGAAAAAAACTTTTCACATAATTAGCTCTTGCGATTCAAACCCCCTATCAAAGTAGTTTTCTTCCATAGTATGATGAGGCTATGGACGTCTGGTTATGCTTATGTCACGTAAACTCACTTTTTTAATTTCTCCAAATCTTTTGGGTTTCTAATACTATGACGGGAATGGGCCCCGTTCCTAAGCCCAAGTACAATTAAAGTTAATGAAATTTGTGTTGTTTTAGCCCTTGATGTCAGCCAAAAGTGCTCTTTGCAGCATCCACACTCCTTCTGCAATTCGTATGGGGTTGCATGGATTGGTAACATATCTAAATACGATTGTAAATTCTTTTTTATAAACCCCGTTGCTCCTACTACTGTTGAAACTGAGTATCTTTCTTCCAGATTGCTCTCATTTCTGCCTGCAGATCCTGATATTTTATGACTTTGTGTCTCTCTGTACGCAAGACACTGTAGTCAATAGGTGTAGCAATTTCAATGATCAATGCTACTTTTGTCTTCTTTTCTTGCACCACTACACCCTGTTTTCTAGCATCTGTCTTTTGAACTGTTGGTAATGGGTGATCCCATGTGATATAAACTTCATCATATTCTGTTATGCTTTGTGGCTCATGTTTCCAGTGTTTTTCAGCCACTTCAATACCATAATGTTTGCACAATCCTCAGTGCAACAGTCTTGCCACATTATTATGCCTTTCAGTATACAGACCTTCCGCCATTAGTATGTTGCAACCAGCAACGAGGTGTGTGTGTGTCTGTTTCCAATTCAGTTTTACAAAACCTACATTTGTTTGTTTCTCCCCACATCTTCAATGGACTTTGTAAACCAACGTTTACATGACCCATTATCTTGGGCCGCCAATATTAATCTTTCATCTCTTGGTTTAAATTCACCTCTCCTCAACCATTCCTGCGTTCGTTCCTGAACAACATGAGTTTTTTCCAGAAGTTTTCTATACTTGCAACTATATTTATGTTTGTTCCACATTTCCTGCCTTCTCATCTGGTCCTTCACCTTATATTCTTTCTTTTGTTTTTTGGCACGTTCAGTGCTGCCTGATTTTTATCCACTTCTGGTTTGATTTCCATTCCTGCTTGATGCCGATATGCTTCTGCTAAATTAAGCAGAGAAATCATCTTAGATTTAGTCTCCTCATGTTTCAAAACTTTCATTATGCTTGGGTCTTTATAGGTCAGCAAATATGTATGGAGTCCCATGATTGCAGATAAATACATATAATCAATTTCAAGGAGGCCCATCCTTCCTTCAGAACAGGGAATATATAATCTTGGTATGCATTGATTTTTATACATCATTTGGTGGGCATGAAGCATCCTTCTTGTTTTCCTATCTAATCTCTCCAACATGTTTTGGGGCTAGTCAGTCACTCCAAAACTGTAAGTTAGGACAGGAAGAGCAAATTATTTTATATCTTGAATTTTATTCCAAGATATCTGTGCTGTTTTCAGGCTTAATTTAAGTCTTCTGAAATATTCCTTACTATGTAAGGAATATTTCTTACTATAGTGCCTTTTTTAGGTGATGTTCCAAAGACCAAATTACCACCGTAATAGTTATAAATAAATGCAATCTGAGGGTCATACTGCTCAACAAAGAAGTCTAAATTTCAAGATGCACTTGCTTGAAGCACTCCTCAATATGGAGAACATCAAAATTTGTGCTGTAACAGAGACCTGGTTTAAAGAAGCAGAAAGCACACCTGCGCTACCAGGCTATAAGTCATTCCACACCTTTCAGCCCCAGAACATGGACCAAAGATCCAAAGATGGTGGTGTCTCCATATTCATAAAGGATATGCACACCTCCAGACTAGTAGCCAAGCATAACGCATCTGAGATACTTCAGGTACAACATTGGGTAAGACAGAGAATCAGGTGGTAGCCTGCTATAGGTCTCAACCATGTCCCAAGACTCTCACTCTACATTTCTAAGCACCCTAGAAAGTACTAGAGTCCAACCCAACACTCTCATACTAGGTGACTTCAACTACCCCTCCATCAACTGGGAAAACTATTCATGCACCAATACACTGGCCCAACGCTTCCTGGAATTCATCAATTCCAATGCCCTGGACCAGCTCATTCTTACCCCCACTAAAGGAAGTAACATCCTCGACCTGGTTATTACAAACATGGGCAATCATTGCTGTACACCAATAGTCAGTTCCTCCCTGGTTAGATCCGACCACAAACTAATCACCATGGAAATCCACATCTCACCCACACCCTCTGCAAAGGTAACCGCCATGAAAAACTTCTCCAAAGCTGACTTTGGGCTCCTAAAAACAGAGGTGGCTAACTTCACGGCACCCATGTCAGTGGAAAACAGATGCATGACTGCCAACTCATACACCAATGCCATGTATGAACATGTACATAAATGCATGGAACTAGCCATACCCAGCAGAACCAAGACGCTCTCCTCCAAAAAAAAGAAGCCAATCTGGTGGTCCCCTGCCATTAATAAACTCTACAACAGAAGGAAGAAACTGTTGCAGAAAAAGGTGAAGTCCCAAGACTGGAAAAACTCCCTTATTAGCCTCAAAAAAGTTGAGATCCCTCATCAAAATCTCTAAAGGAAGCTATGAAAGTAGAATTGTGGCAGACACTAAAAAGAACCACAACACCTTCTATAGTTATATCAAGAATCTCCATTGTAATACTTAAGTTTGCTCTGAGTTACTGCACAATGGTACTTCCTATACTGAGCCAACAGATATTGCCAACATAATGGCCGACAGATTCAATGCCAGCTTTATCCCTCTCTCCTCCCAAAGGACCAAACACAATACCAGAGGAATGCCAGGCACCCAGCATTACTGCAGCACAGGTTAAAGCTGCACTGTCCAAGGCCAAGAATACAGGTTCCATGGGACCCGACAATATCCCTGGATGTGTTCTACATGAACTACAAAGTGAAATGGCACCACATCTGTGTGTCCTGTTCAATCACAGCCTCACCTCAGGCTATGTCCCTAATGAATGGCACACTGCTACAGTCATCCCTCTCCATAAAGGGGGAGCGACTACAGACCCTGGGAATTATCACCCCATTAGCTTGATGAGTCTGATATGGAGCACATAGAGTGCTATGGAGTGCATAATCATGGACCTAATTAACAAGGATATAGGGAATCTCCAAACTCTAGATCCCACGCAACTTGGTTTTCTGAAAGGTAGATCATGCCTGCTCAACCTGGTTGACTTCTTTCAGTCAGTCACCAGAGCTGTGGATGAGGGCAAGGCAGTTCATACAGCCTACCTTGATCTGGACAAGGCATTTGTTACCATTCCCCACTCAGGAATTATTGATAAACTCACCAAACTAGGCATCAACCCTTATATCACTAGGTGGGTTGCAAATTGTCTCACAGATAGAACCCACAGTGTGAAAGTAGTGGACTCCAAGTCAGACTGACGATCAGTCACGAGTGGAGTCCCACAGGGATTGGTCCTGAATCCTCTCCTGTTTGGCATCTACTTCTCAGAAGTCCTGGCCAACACAGAGGGACTTTGGCTGACCAAGTTCATAGAAGACTGCAAGCTGGGAGCCATTATTAACTCTCCAAGTGATGTAGACATCTTACAGAAAGGCTCACTGAGACCAATGACTGGTGTTGAAACCATGGCCTTAAGCTTAATGCCAAAAATGTGTCTTCATCCCCTTTAGGAAAAAACTCAGTTCCCACTCATTACCACATTGATGGGAGCCCACTGAACACTGAAGGCATTATAAGAGATCTGGGGACACAAGCTGACAGCAACCTCTCCTTCAACCACCACATTGCCACTGTTGTCAGAAAGTCCTTCTATGGGGCACATCTCATTACCAAGGGTTTTGCATCCAGGAAGAAAGAGGTCATCATCTCTCTCTACTTTTCCCTCATTAGGCCAATCATAGAGTATAATTCCCCATTTGGCATGTGAGTCACTAGACACATGCAGTAGCTGTAAAGGCCACAAAAGTACCTCACAAAGAGGATCCTAGGCCTTAAACACATGTCCTACATGGACAGACTCGAAAAACTCCAGCTATTCTCTGTCTCATATCGTACTTAGAGGCAATCTCTGCTTGCCATGTGTGACCCAGCTCTGTTAGAAATGCTACATCTAAAGAAATCCCAATACCTCCACACCACACACTCCAGAGACCTCAACCTCATTACCACAATCAACAGAACATGCTGGAGGGACACATTCATAACCCAGAGACTGCCCATGCTATGGAATAGACTTTGCACACATGTCAAACAGAGTACCTCACTGGCCCAATTCAAGAGAAATCTTGATGAGTGGATGGGAAATAGAAAGTTCACCCCGGGGATCACTCCAGTGGCAATACTTGATAGAGGCACTAGGAACTAATGTTGGGCGGCATGATGCCAGGGCACTTCTATGGGCAAGGCTTGTAAAGGCTCCAGGGCCATTAGCCTAGTACACACCTATGAATCTGTAAGTTTTATTCGCATTTGTTTGTGTTTTATTGTTGATCCTTCATAGATTCATAGATTCATAGATTAGTACTAAGCTAACTGCCCTTGCGAGCCATTTTAAGCCTAGCCAATTATCCCTTGTGAGACTCAAACCCTACACCTTATGTTTGTAAGGCAAACACCTTAACCATTAGGCCACCCTCCCAACCCCCTGCATCATCTCCCAAGTATTTATACACTCCCTCTTGCTCAAGTTTTTTATCTCACATTCCTGTCTCAGACTGATGTTTTCCTGGCATTGCAGTTTTCCTGCTTTAAAGGTTGCTTTCGCACTTTGTCAAGACCAAGTGACATTCTTATATCATCTGAAAAAGTTTTGACAACTTGCAGTTGTGCTATCTGTTCCTCATCTGATGAGCCATACAGTTTTAAATCATCGACAAAGAGAAGATGAGAAGTGTTTACACTTTGTTGCCAAATTATAGCTATGGCCTAAGCTGTTAAGTAAACAGCTTAATGGGTTAAGGGCAAGGCAGAATAGCAGCGGTGACAGTCACCCTGGAATATCCCCTTTGAATTTTTATCCCTGGGATAATAATTTGTCCTTTATCTTGGCTTAATTGCAAAGTGGTCTGCCACTGTTTCATGGTCACTATAACATATTCGATCAGTGTAGGGTGTATCTATACATTTTTAAGCATTCTATTATCCATGAATGTGGGATACTATCAAATGCTTTTTTGTAGTCAATCCATGCCAAACTTAGATTCTTCCTTTTTATTGTTCTCCACTATGACTTTATTTAACAACACATGATCCTTTGTTCCATATGACTTTCTTTTATTGCCATTTTGTTCTACTGCCATATTTGAGTTTTCTTCTAAATGACTACAAACTCTGTCAGCATGTGTAGTTTATACATGGCCAGAAGACAAGTTATTGTTCTGTAATTTATAGGGTAGCTTGCAGGTTCACTCTTGAGTAGGAGCATTGTTTTTCCTGTTGCTAACCAGATTGGTGTCTGTTCGGGGTATGCATGTAAATATTTCTTACTCATGTCTAAATCTTCGTGCAAAGATATTAATACTTTCAGCCAAAAATTAGGGACTGCATCTGGCCTGGAGTTTTCCAGTTGGAGGCTTTTCTTAACTTTGTCTCAATCTCTCTGGCTGTTGCTTCATCCCATTTCATATCCTGTACCTTAAAACCTCTTATTCTTTCTTTTACTTCTTCTATCCATTTAGCATCTTTGTTATGTTCCAAGGATCTTCATAGATTCTTCTACAAAATGTATCTATTTCTTCTTTTTTTGGCAATCTTTCAATTGCTTTTACCTTATTTCTCAATTCTCTATAAAACTTTTTTGGATCAATAAATTACTTATTTTGTACTTTTACTTTATATTTATCTTTGTATCTTCTAAGTCTTTCCGCCAGTGCTGACATTTTTAGTTTATTTGCGATAGTGAATGATAGATCCTGGTCTGTTCTAATACTGCACATTGCTTTTATCACATCTATCTTTCTTAGTATTTTTGTTGGTCTGTTCCCTCTTCTATAATCTTCTAACAGTGACACTTCTTGTCTTAACTGCTTTATATTTTTATCTATTCGATACTTCCATGATGGTATTCAATTTCTCCCCTTCCTTTCCCTCACTACCCTGTGTTCTTGTGGTAGACCTTTATCAGTTATTAATTTAGCTGCACAGTAATATACCCTGTTTACTTCTGTTATATTGCATGGATCTCTATGAACAGTCCTCATTATTGTGTTCATTTGTTTTATCAGACTTCTGATTTTTTGGGTTTTATTAACCTTCTTCAGTCTATTTTTTCTATTTCTTTCATTGATCTTGATATATGTGTCTATGTCTTTTAAATCAAGCAGCTCTTTTCTTAGCTCATTTTCTTCCAAACTGCACATCCCTTGTTTTCCATTTCCCATGGGCATTCTGTAGAAGATTCTATAGCATCTTCCTGTAGCACATTCTGTTCAACTTCATCCTATGCCATCCATTGCTCTATCATATGGAAACTCACTGGCCTATCACCCCTCAGCATTGATTGCATCAGAGTTTCCACAGTTTCTTGTTCCTTCCCTTGCTGTCTAGCTTCAAGTGAACGTTTATACTGGTGTCCTGTGGAAGGCTCCAAATTTTCTTCATATGGTACCTGACCAATTGCTTCCTGTTCTACTGATTTCCCCTTAGTTTGGATATCCATTACTCTATCATTTTGTGGTGCTTTCTGAATTAGATTTTCTACATTGAATCCTTCACTTTGCAGGTACTCCATTACATCAGTTTCTATTTGTTTAACTTCTCCATTACTAATCTCCTTTTCTACTTTTCTTCTTTGTCTTCTTATTTTTTGTATTGTACAGTTTTCCATGTCTGGATTCCTTTGCCTGTATTTCTCTTCAAATATCTTTGGTGCTGCTCTTTTTGTATTGATTAGATATTCATTGTGTTTCACTGTTGCAGTCCTTACTTATGGGTTATCTGGCCCCCGGTAGCCCTCGATCGGCCCAAATACCAAAGGTAAAGGGATATGACGTCGGCTGCCATCAGTTGCATTGGACGTCAGTGTCCCTAATACAAAAGGAGGCAGCCGACGTCACTTCCTCAGTCTTCTTTGCCGCGGAGCCCGTAGCAGAAGCTTTTTTTCAAGAGTGCCGGTCGGCCGTTTAGCTTATTGATTTCTGACTATGAAAGTTGAAGTCAGCTACACCTAAGTACCCCATTGGGGATCCTCTTTTTCTTGCTTAACGAATGTCAGAAAAAGTTAATAAATGTCTTACCTGTGGAAAGCAGATTCCCCATAGAGATTTTCATTCTTACTGCGTTATTTGCTTAGGTCTTGAACATGATATTCTTAATTGTGATCTTTGTGCTTCCTTTAATCCATGTACTATTCGTCGCCGGATTAAGTTCTTAGCTAAGCACTTCGGAGTTTGGCCCAAGTTTGTCGGTATGGCGTCTGCCGTTCTTCAGGCCTCGGATATTCCTAAGAAGTGCAAGGACAAAGACCGAGACAGGTTTCAGAGAATCAAATCTTCCGATGATGCTAGGTTGGTCGTCAGTTCAGCGGTAGTCAGTGAGGCACCTTTGCATCCCCTGCAGTCAGCGGATTTTCAGGCCCAGGCGTCTGGTGAGACCATTTCTGAGTCCTCTATGCCTCCGGCTTCCATTTTGTGTTCGGACCTTCAGTCTGCGACAGAGAAAGCTGCAGTTTCAGAGTCTTTGTTTTTTCCTACCGACGGCAGGTGCATACCGACAACTTCCTCTGTGCCAAGCCTCTTGAGTCCTTCCTTCTGTTGGGTAACTCTTCTAGTCACAAGCCTGTGAAGAAACAGGCTCCAGTTGCCCCATTCTCCTCAATCTCAGATGGTTAAAATGGCTAACGATCTTTTGACTCTTATTAGGGGCTCACAGCCGCCTCCTTCCAAAAGAGATATCTCTCCAGCAGCTTTGTCTTTGTCAGGCTCGGACTCTGCTTGCATTTCAGCTGATGAAGAGGTCGTTTCTCAGGCCTATTCTGGGTTTGAGGATTCTGATGCAGAGGACTCCATTCCTTCTGCTTCTCCTCCAGAAGATTATTCTTTTGGTGATACTTTGAATACTCTTAGGGAACATTTTAAAAGGGAAGGTCAGGAATATTCTCATTCTAAAAAGAGAATCAGACAATTCTTGGATTTGCCTCATAGCAAGTCTCTGGCTATTCCTCCTGTGTTGGAGGTGGTGGATAATGTTTTTCTGGAAAATTCCTTGAATCCCAACTCTGTTCCTCCTGCTCCCAGGAAACCTGACAGGTACTATAGAGTTCCTATTCACATTTGTTTTTCTATCGTAACCCTCTGGCTGACCCAGAAGTTATTTCTCAGGGGCCTAAAGGGGTTAAGGCTACTGTTTCCAGTAATCCTATTCCTTCTGATAAAGAATCCAGGAATCTAGACAGGTGGGAGAAGAAGGTTTATACTTCTGCCACTCTTGCTGTTAGGTCTATTAATTGTCTCTTTCATATGCTTAAGTATCAGCAGCATACTTTGGAGGCTATTAAGTCAAACATTTCTACAGTGCCCCTTTTGGGGGAGAATAGTTTTGCAGGATTTACTGAATTCTGCCAGTCTTGTCAGTAAGCATTCTTTACACTGTGGTTTTGATGCTCTTGAAGCTTCCTGCAGGGCTGCAGCTACTGGATCTGTTATCAGGCGGCATGCTTGGTTCAGGGAACAGCCTCTTCCAGAGTCTGTCAAGGCAAAGCTTTTAGATGCTCCCTTGCACAAAGACACTCTTTTTGGCAGCAAAGCGGAGGAGATGCTCAAGAAGATGGAGGATAAAGCCAAGTCCATGCAAACAGTTAAGGACTTTCTGCAAGTTCAGCCTCCTCGTTTTAGCAGGAACCTACCCTTCTAAGAGTTGGACTTTTCCTGATACTAGCAGGTGGAACCGTTCCAGGACTAGAGGCTACAAATCTGCTAGGGGTCAGGGGGCTACCCCTCAAAGAACTAAACAATGGCATGCTTCCATGTCTAAGTCAGGAAGTTCCAAGCCCACTTCTCAGGCCAAGCATTCTCAATGACTTTGTCCAACTTCTGCCTGTTCCTGCTTGCCCCGGAGTCTCCTTTAGGGAGAAGGTTGGCCTTTTTTTCAAAGGTTTGGGCCACCATCACAGATGACAAATGGGTACTCAGAACTGTATCCCTAGGACACAAATTTTCTTTCCACACATTCCCCATATTCAAAGGTCTCCCATTCATTCCTTCAACTCAAAGGGCAGAAGTAGCTCTATTGCATCTGGGGGCAATAGAATCAGATCCTGCTCAGCAGGTAGGCCAAGGCTTCTACTCCAGACTCTTCCTAGTGCCAAAAAAAGAGGGCACTTGGCATCCTATGCTAGATCTTTCCATTCTGAACTCTTTCCTGGTGATTCCAAAGTTCAGAATGGTCACTCTTCATCAGTTGCTACCAATGTTGGACAAGGACTCCTGGCTAGTAACTTTAGATCTCAAGGAAACTTATCTGCACATCCCTATCCGGGAAACCTGCAGACGGTTTCTTCGCTTCAGAGTGGACAAGCAACATTATCAATTCTCTGTGCTGCCCTTTGACTTATCTACTGCTCCCAGAGTTTTTACAAAGTGCCTGGCTCCAGTCATTGCCCTTTGCAGGCAGAAGAACATACAGATTTATTCTTACCTGGACGACTGTCTGATTCAAGCGAAGTCTCGGGAGCAGCTGTTAAAGGATTTGGAATTTGTAAAGAGACTTCTGTCTTCCCTGGGTTACACTCTCAACGAGCAGAAGTCGAAAATGGTACCAACCAAAGAGATAACATTCCTGGGAGTGAGTCTGAACACAACCACCCAGATATATCTCACCCAGAAGAAGCAGACAACTCTTTCAGCTTACTTCAAGGACTTGGCAGGCCTGTCCCACCTACATGCAAGGAAATACCTGCAAGCTCTGGGATTCATGGCCTCTTGTATTCTTATGATTCCATATGCAAAGCTGCATATGAGGAAATTGCAATGGTACCTCAAGAATGTTTGGTGTCAACATACTCAGGACCTGGATGTAATAGTACCTCTGCTTCCTTGTCTGCAGAGAGAGTTTCTATTGTGGGCGACAGCCTGTATGCAAAACAAGGGCATGCCTTTTCGCCCACCTCCTGCAAGTCAAGTCCTGACTACAGACTCATCGGATTACGCCTGGGGAGCTCACCTGGATGGCAGATGCATACAGGGACGTTGGAACGCCCAGCAGATGCACTTGGACATAAACCTGAAGGACTTGATAGCAGTTCAGCAGGCCTTACTGGCTTTCAAGCATCTTCTTTCTCCTGGAACTCTGCTGGTAAGAACAGACAACACCACAGTCATGTGGTACATCAACAAACAGGGAGGGACTCATTCTTACCCCCTGTGCAGGCAGAACATGATTCTATGGACCACAGTGGCATCATTGGGCATACATCTTCTAGCTCAGTTTCTTCCAGGGAGGCTCAATGTTTTGGCAGACCAGTTGAGCAGACGAACCTTGGATCCCCACGAGTGGCACCTGAACAGAGCAGTGTTTTACAGCATCATTCAGCATTGGGGCACTCCACAGGTGGACCTTTTCTCCTCCCCAGTCAACCACATTCTGCCTGTCTTTTGCACCAGACAACATCACAGCAAAGCCTGGAAAGTGGATGCTCTGTCTTTCCCTTGGGCACTATTTTCAGTTTATGCCTTCCTTCCTCTTCCTCTTCTTCCAAGTGTGTTGTTGAACATCAGGGATGAAAGACCAAGCACCATTCTCATAGCCCCAGATTGGCCCAGGCAGCATTGATATCCTCTGCTTCACAGTCTATCCCAGCTTCCTCCATGGCATCTTCCTCTGAAACCAGATCTTTTGGTTCAGGAGGGGGGGGAGGTTCTACACCATCATCTTCAGACTCTCCTTTTGGCAGCTTGGCTTATTCTATGAATCCGTCTACTTCATCTTCCCTTTCCCAGCAGGTGGTTGACATACTTCGTGAGGCCAGTAGGCCTAGCACTAGGAAGTCCTATGCTGACAAATGGGAAAGATTCTCTCATTGGATGCAAGCTAAAGGGGAATCTTCTTCTCAGCCTACTCTTCCTCTGATCTTGGAATATTTGGCTGAGTTGCTTCAAAGTGGACTTTCCTTTTCTTCTATCAAGATTCATGCTTCAGCTATTTCTGCTTATAGTTCTTTCGAGCAGCCCATTTTCCTCATCCCCTGATGAAAATGTTTCTCAGAGGTGCTAGCAACTTAAAACCTCCCAGAAGGGCCCCTACTCCAGCCTGGGACCTTAATTTTGTGTTGGAAAAGCTCACTCTTCCTCCTTTTGAGCCAGCTGCCACCGCAAATTTAAAGTTTCTCTCTTGGAAACCTGCATTCCTCTTTGCTATATCTTCAGCAAGGAGAGTTTCAGAACTGCAGGCTTTGATGGCTGTAGAGCCTTTTATCATCTTCCATGCAGAATGGGTCTCCCTAAGGACTAATCCTTCTTTTATGCTGAAGGTGGTTTCTAGCTTGACTCTTAACCAGTCCATTCCCATTCCTATCATCTTTCCTAATCCTCAAAATAGAGGGGAAAGGATCCTGCATTTTCTTGCTGTACACAGACAGCTCAGGTTTTACCTGGATAAGACTAAGGACCTTCGGAAATCATCTCAGCTATTTGTCAGTTTTTCTCCTGGAGCTCAGGGCAAAGCTATTTCTAAGCAAACCATTTCTAAATGGATTGCACATTGTATTTCTTTCTGTTATTCCTTTCATGGCAAGGTTCCTCCTCAAGGGGTTAGGACCCACTCCACAAGAGCAGCCTCTACGTCTGCAGCCTTTTTAAGGGGTATCCCTACTAAAGACATTTTGGAGGCTGCCACATGGTCTTCTGTTCACACTTTCACAAAGCATTATAATTTGCCTTTGTTTTCTAGAACCAGGGCAGGGTTTGCCACTGCTGTTCTGCAGGGCATTCTCTCCAATCCTTGATTCTGTTGGTGCCTCCTCCCTTCTCTCTGGGCTTTGGTAATCAACCCATTAGTTAGGACTGCAACAGTAAAACATGATGAACATAGTACAGTTGTGTACATTTACTATACATGTAGATGTTCGAGTGTATTCACTGTTGCAGTCCTGGTTTCCCTCCCTCCTTCCCCCTGTTTTGGTTTTCCTCTGCTCTCCTTTCCTAAGGTGCAGACTTTATTTGGTTTGTTTTACCAAGGATCATTTATATTTCTCTAAAGCCTTGTGTTATCTGGAGGCTCCTGACATTTGTGGCAAGAAAGACTGAGGAAGTGACGTCAGCTGCCTCCTTTTGTGTTAGGGACACTGATGTCCAATGCAGCCGACAGCAGCCTACGTCATATCCCTTTACCTTTGGTACTCGGGCCGATCGAGGGCTACCGGGGGCCGGATAACCCATAAGTAAGGACTGCAACAGTGAATGCACTCGAACATCTACATTTATGGTAAGTGTACACAGCTGTACTTTTTGCTTTCTCTTTTGCGTAAGTATGGAGCCATATTAAATCTCTTTTTCTTTCCCGTGTCCGTATGTCTTCTTCAGATGTTTCCTGATCTTTCTTTTTCTCTCTACTTTAGGGACTCACTCTATCCTGCTGTGATGTAACCTGTGTTAGGCCTTCTACACCAAATCATATAGTTCGCAGGCTCTCCAAAACTTCAACTTCTATTTTTTTAACTTCTACTTTACTAATCTTCTTTTCTACGTTCCATCTTTGTGATGTTATTTTTTTATTGGGAAATTTTCCATATCCGGATGTCTTTGCCTGTATTTCTCTTTGTATATCTTTGGGGCTGCCTTCTTTATGTTGATTAATTTAGCTTTCTCCTTTGCATAAATATTGCACCATATCAAATCTCTCTCTCTCTTTCCCATGTCCATATTTCTTTTTTATACTTTTCAAATATCTCTTGGTTTTGTTGTTTATATTTTCGCACTTCCTCAGATGCTTCTTTTTCCAAACAGATCAAGGTCTGTTTTTCATAAATCTGTTGTATTAATGAACACAAATTTTCATTTGAAGCTTCGGACAGTTTTTGTTGCGGAAAAATTTTTCTTTCCTGTAATTTCTTTCTTAATCATATTGTATATCTTGTGTATTGAAATTTTGGGCTTTTTGCATAATAGTAACAATATGTAATTTCTTTCTTATCCTCAATAGTCCACTTTATCATCTTTATGACTTTTCTTTGGCCTATCAGTTTTTGTGATGTTTTCTGGACTGCTACTTCCTTCTACAACAGGGGGGGCCATCCTCTCCCTGGGCCTGGCCTGGCCCCATTGTAGTAATGTTTCCGTATTTTGAGGATTCAGTACTGTCATCTTTTCCAGTCCTGGAACCAGTGTGTCTACCAGGATTGGGCACTTTTTTATCCTGGGTCTTGTGTACCCAGCTATCTTTTTTAGTTTTTGACCTGCCTAATATATGCTATATAAATACAGTCTATATATCACCTCTGTGGAAGAAATGATTATGACATTTTTTCCATAAATAGTTTGGCCAAAGCTGTCACCTATACTTCTGGCATCCCACACATAGGGGACCCTTTTCCAGTGCATTGACTTCCTTGCCCAGTGAGAGGATGAAATTAGGGTTTAGTTACCACCTTAGTACTAGAACTATACTGTCTTTCACCTATCCAAATAACTTGCCACTACATACATTATCCAACTTCTCATTATGACCTGCAGAGATCAGTAGGAACAACAGCACTCGAGGGAGTGCCGAGGTGAGTATATGTTGTTATGAAAAATGTCTTTGTTTGCAAAGTTACAGTTGTATGCATTAACAATTAGTCTGCAAAATGTTTAGTGTCACATCTGTCAGTACTGCTATGGCTTTAGGGAATTAATCATTTTAGAAGTGCACTTCTGTATGCTTCCTCCTGTATAGATGGTCATTAGTCTCACCATGTAAGCTCTGTATGCACTGAGATTTTTATGATGGCTGTGGGTTCAGTTCCCCTCAAACTAATAAAGTCACTGTACCACTACAAAACCTGTGTGTATGTAATTTCCAGAAGTAGGAGTTTGATGTTATTTCACAGTACAACATAGAAGTACCTCTCCCTTGTCTGTCACCAGTGCAGGATATATTTTATTGAGTAATCATCAAGTAATGTATGAATAGCTGCAGTTTTATGACTGTCCAAACTCAAACATCATCAGTGACCACAAGCAGAAAAATGCTGTCCTGACAAACACATCCTGCAGTTGGTATTCTCTTATGTCAGAATGCGTATGAGGATAGCTTTTGGCTTAGGCTGCTGCCTCCCCACCCCAGCACACACATAACACTTTGATAGCATACCTGTGCACGTTCAAGTATTATTTTTTTTGCCTGTATTGTATCAGTATTACCAAATTTAAGAATGCATTGGTATTGATTTTGTATTTCTGTACCACCGACCTCTTTGTTGCTGTCCTTTCTTTTTTATATATATTTTTCTGTTTCTTTTCATTTCTGTTACTGTTATATGCCTCCACACCTCCTGCCTTACCTGAAGTGCCTGCGTCAGGTAGGCCTGTGCTGCAGGGTAGTACAGTGATACCTACTGGTAGTAATGCAAGTGGAAGTGACACATTTGTCACTCATCAAGAACTGTCAGAGCTTGTGGGGGAGATAATGGACAGGAGGATGGTGTCCCCACTTCAGACACATGGAGACCCTGCTCCAGTGACTCATTGAGTTTCATCCCTGTGGATTGCTGTCATGTCTCTACCTTTCAAAGCAGGGCCCATAGGTGACAGTTCTCAGAGAGGTAAATAATCTACCACCTGGGTCTAAGCTGGCAGAGAGTGCATCTCTAAACACCAAATCTTATCCCCCAAGACAGTATCCCCCCTTTTTGTGTCTGTACTTAATACTGTATGTTGTACAATCTTGCCTTCACTATTGTTTTCCCTATGTTTACCCCATACCCTGTCAGCTATGCCCGTCTTAACGTGTGGCCTAACCCCCACCTATGACTCATCTTTTACTTCCTTGACTTCCTTCTTCAACTTCCCCTTCCCAAGAGAAAAATAAAAGGATGCCTGTTCCCACCCAAAATACTTCCACCCTTACCTTTCAACTTCACAGATATTTCAGTCATGTACACATGATTGGCTACAAATACTCAGCCTAAAAAGTGTAGCTGTCTGACAAATCATTGATTATTGTCATTAAATAACAATGAATATAGATCAACATAATTACTGATTGAAGAAACTGAGATGTATAGCTCCTATCTGACCTACATCCTGCTTATTCCTCATTTGCACATCTTGTGTTGTACCCCCTGCTTGCTTCCCCTTTTCATCTCTGTCCTATATTCCCATTTCCAACCTTTAAACTGTTTAAAAAATAAACACAACACACACATGTGCCCCAAAATGCTTATAAATCAAAGTAATCTTTCTGCTGTCATACTTTGAAGGATGATTTGTAGGTTAATGTCGACAACTGTATATAACCACACAGAAATGACTCTTCTAATCCTATGACAAAACTGAAGAAAAATCCTTCAAACATACTAAGATCTTACTGTCCGTGTAATAGCTGGGCCGAACATTGATGCTCATCAAGCAATTATTAAATACAGTAGCGTTAATACTTAACCTGTAATGGCTTCTATGGCTGAATGTATTCGTGATGAGATGAAGTCATACTTGGAGCAGTGGGTGCATCCTTCTAATCCAGTGAGGGTGGCATTTTCTTTTTTATACAGTTTGGTTTTGTCTGCAGCTCTATCCCATTCCCCTGCAGTCATTTTTTGTTACACCTTTCATCTGAGTGCTTCTGCTTCTGTGGCATGCCTGGCTAATTCTTTGACTTAGGAAATATGAGTGACACAGACATGGGTTCAAATCTGCTCATGTGTTATGTTTCTTTCCTTGCTGTCATATGTTTCTTTCCACTAAAATGTGTTTTACTGATACTTTCCCTTTGGATGATTCTGTGGCATACCTGGCTAATGTTCTGGTTGGGGGAATATGACTGACGCAGGCATCCATTCATGTTTATTTTTTTTTTCTTTTTTGCTATCACATGTTCCTTCTTCCAGAAATAAAAAATTCCTATTGTTGATATGTCAAGGATTTGTCACTGCTGTCCTGGAATTAGGCACCTTCTAAACAAAACTATTTATGGATTTGTGTAGTTTTATTGAGCTACAAAAATGAGAAATGTGCTATCACTCTTCCTTCATCCTGCATAGAGGTTCGTAGGTAAGTACTAGGCTAGCTGCCCTTGCAGGCCATTTTAAGCCTAGCCTATTTCCCTGTTTGTACTCAAATAACCTATACCATTTGTTACCCCTAATGAGTAAAACTGGAATTATATCATAGCTAATTTGAGGGGATCCATGCATGGGATAAAGTGTTTAGGAGCTGCCTCTGTCCATTACTAGTTTAATGGGAAGTCCTGGGGTTTCCCATCCATAGATCCAATTTGTGCTTGAATATGGACATGGATGAACTTTGTCCTATGTGGTTGGGAAGTCTGTTCCAGAGCAGAGGCATCCTCTGTGAGATATACCTGTCTCTCCAAACTGTTTGTTGATGTTGTAGAAGATGTTTAGATCCCTAGACTATTTCTGATGCCATTTGACTTGCTAATGTGTAGTAAATCCATCAGTATTGGGTCAGAGAATGCCATATATGCAAACCACTAGTCACCCTTTAGCAGTTTGTAGGATACTGAGTATAGTGACAGGGCTTTGAGCTCATATAGAACATGTTGTTTATTTTTTGTATCTTTTTAGTAAGGCACCTCTGTGGGCATTCCAGTTACATGTGCCTGGATAGATACATGCCAAAGGTGGCATTAAACTCAATGACTGGCCTAATGTGGCCTGAGTAAAGTGGGACAATGACATCCCTAGATCTAGACACAATCCCTTTGTTAAACGCTGTGCAATGTAGAAAGAGTTTCTTACAACAGTGGAGATATGTTGTTCATATGTTAGGTTACTGTTCACATAAGTTCCCAAATACTGAACAACTGGGTCAACTCTTGGGGTGTATGGTAGTTCTCTAGGATAGATGACTTCCCAAACGATACCATAATGCATTTTTGGCATTTAGTTTCAGTCCATGATTTTTGCACCAGCTATTTATTTTGGGACAAACCTTTCTGCAGAGTGGCTAAGTCATTTGGTGATTCAGTGACTTCCTCTCGCTTTGAATCATCTTCAAACCTAGTCAGCCAGAACCCTTTAGTATTGGCTTTTACTTCAGAAAAGCAGATGCCAAACAGGACAGGTCCCAGTATAGAACCTTGGGGACTCCACTGGTGACTGGTCTCTTTGCAGAGATAACTTCCCTATTTAATTTCCTGCATCTTATCTGTGAGCCAGATGTCAATGCAGTGGGTGACAGAGGGGGGTTATTTCCAGTTAATTTAGCTTTCCTACTGTGCCAGAGGGGGGAATGCATTAAAAGGTTTGGCCAGGTTGAGGTATGTAGTGGGCAGCATTTTGCCTTCATCCATTGCTTTGGTGACCTTTCCAAAAAGGTACACCAGGTTGAGTAAGCATGACCTCCCCTTGACAAATCCAGATTGAGAGAGGTCCAGTGTTTGGACCTTATTCCTTACTGCTCACCTTATTCTCTACCTTATGCTTGCCTTAACTTTTCATGTATGTCCTCTGCTCCCATTTCCAAACTTCAGTCATGGCAAAAATATTAGATGGACACAAGACACACAAATGCCCATAAAGAAATTATAGGAGCAACATAGGTTTTTTTATGCTTGTCATTGATTGCCATTTCTCTAAAATGCAACAACTTTGGAATCAGGCTACAGAAATCATAGGATTGTGGAAGAGTGAAATGGAGGCTTGTCCATGTAAAAATTCTTTATTTATGTTTACAATTTTGCAGGTAATTTTCATTTGCTTGTGACTTGACAAGCCCAAGTATGTGTTATGAGCATTTCTTACCTGGTATCTCTGATAGTTTCAGTGCATATTCAGTACGGAGCCAGCTAACAGTCAGTATAGTTTATGTGAACAGTATGAACTGCTTGTGGCATATCATCAGTAAGAAAATCCAGTATATGCATTGTTGTGAACTATTTTTTCATATTAAGAACTACACTGGATTGCAGAAGAATTCTAAATACACTAAAATAATAACATTATGAGTACTCCATATTTAACATAGTAGCATATTTTCAGTACTGTTGACAGTATATTTGAACATGTTACTGCATGAGCAAACCTATATATAGTTTTTATTTAAACAACTGTGGCATACTGTTTATTATTGTGTTGCTGTACACTGGGAATGTTTTAAACAGCTTTGCTGCTGTAGCTGATCTCTTAGTATGTGTTAAAGTTCTGAAAATAATCTGATTAAAAGTGAATACAAATGGAATTTGTAGTTACTTTTTATCCAAGATAGTGTAGCATCTTATGCTAGTAGATTATGTACTGTTCTTGTCACTCTAGAGGCAGAGAATCCGGGTACTACACTGTTCTTTATAACTACTTTCCTAAAAACAGCAGTGAGTTGCAAGTCCTTGCTGGTGGTATCGTCTATGTTCTTGATAAAGGAGAAGATGGCTGGGCCATTGTTATACATGACGGACAGGTAAGAAGCACAGATCAACTCTCTTACTGTTGACAGCATATAGGATAGAATATAATGTTTGAAAGGGATCCATAATTTATAATATTTTCTATTATAAAATCTGTGATTTACTTATGAGGAATTCTATTGTTATCAAACAATAAGTTTCACAGAAAAAAGCTCACATATTTGAAACATCATGGTTTAACTACTACAGTCCATTATACCTGGGAATAAGTGAAGATTGCATTCAGTAATTGTTATGATTTAGTGCCATCTGTGCCAGGGAAAGTAGGGTATACATGTGTACATATGCCAGCACAGCCAGCTCGAGTTTTGAAATAAAAAAGTTTATTTCATTTTATTATCTTTCTGATTTGTACAGATGCTGGTATTAAAAATATGTTTGTAAAGTTACATGTGTTAAAATGTATAAATGTATATTATATTAGGTTGTATTGCTGCAACTGATCAAATGTGAATGTTTTATCAGAAAAACCCTAGAAGGATGGAAAGTTTGAAATTGTGTTATAGCTTTCAGATGCTGCCACAAATCTTAGCCAACCTTTGGTCTGTATTGTACCAGAGTCAGGTGACCAGAGGTGATGTCATCCTCTAACCAGCTGATCTCTTTGGAACCTTGCAGATTTCTGATAGGAAATATATCTTGCACATCCACACAGATATATTTAGTCATCATCTGGCTTTTGCTGTGAAAAGACACTCAGGGCACATCCTCTTGCCTTGCTGTAGTAAGTAGTCAGGGAATAGTATTTCTTTAGTCAGACAGGGATATCGAGTGAGAATAGTTTAGTATTTTTTTTGTATCTGTGAGAAACTATCCAACTGTGTTATTTTTGAAATCTCCTGTGGTTGAAACTCTCTTGTTTATTGCACTCAAAATTTTCCTGTTTACTGCTTATTATTTATTATTAAATATTTTAATTCCTTTTATTGTGATTGATCCTTTAGAGAATACTTTTAACATCCTGAGAGTGCTTATGCTTATTTTAGTGACACTGTGGCTGCTCCTGAAAACCTTGCTGCTCTGGTCACACTTCACCATTGGTATTAGGATTCATTTTGCACAGTATAATTGGCTACCACTTTTAAGAGCCTTAAAGTAGCTGGCTGGTGGCAGTCTATTACCTTGCAGTCTGGACAGAAAGGGGCATGGCTAGTAAATCTGTGCCAGCTTTTCCCAGATGTGTGTGTGCCTGTGTGTGCCTGTGTGTGTGTGTGTATGTGTGTGTGTGTGTGTGTGTGTGTGTGTGTGTGTGTGTGTGTAAAACTCAAATATTCAAGTGTGTCGGCTACTGGAAACAGGGACACAGAGCTCTAAAGTGGTCAGTGTGGAGTTTGTGTGGACCTGGAGAAAGACAATCCAGCCACAGGTGTGGAGAGTTCTCCCTTTGTGCTCTTAAGGAAAATTGTGTTTGGTGCAGAGGACTGCATCTAAAATACTGTGTGAAATCATCTTTGCTCTCAGTGACTGTCCCTCACCTGTTTCAGTGGTGAGGATCAAAGCTCCTTGATTGGTGGCCTTGATATAAGAGAGATGTCGCAATAATTACAATTGGAAAAATATTGCCACTACAAGACTAACATGGGCAGCACATCCTGATGTTTTCTCATATTTTGCACATTGCAGTAAAATGAGAATTATGTTCAAGCTTAGATTACTCTAGCAGTAATCCTCTCATGGGTTATGCTTTGTAGTAAGATGTAGTTATAGTAGTGAGGATGGCATGGTCATATTCAAAGTCAATATGTAAAAATAAGAAAAAAATTCAAAGAAAAATATCAACTTGGTTTGTTCATTGGCTAACTGATGTACCTGCCAGGAAACTCCACTGAGATATTTTGTTTTTTACCTAAATTTTCAAACAGACTTTTAAAAATGAATGTGTACAGTTCATGAAAGATGATAACAAGTATGATGGGGTGTGTGTGTGTGTAAGAGAGATGGGTGGAGTGTCTCCATCGCATTACATGGATATGATTCTGACCTTGGAAAAACACATTTAACCACAGAATGTCCACAGACAGATGAGACGGTTATCTGGAACTTTGTAGAGTTGTTTTTCATTTTTAAAATCAATGCTTCTGTATACACAATATTAATTGTTAGTATTTTTTGTTATAATTGGTTAAAATCATACACATTTATGTTTTTAATAAAGGAGAAGGAAAGCCTGTCATGTTTTTTTCTGTATTATATGTCCATAGAAGGGATTGCTTCCATCATCACATCTGGATACTAAGAAGCATATCAAAGTGGATAATCTGGTAAGAATTTACTAACAAACTATTATAGTCTACAACTTTAAACACAGTGCATTTTTTCTTTTTTCAAGACTTTATTGTCTGCAAGCTGCTTGCAGGGCATATATATAATTTCCTGACTAACTGCTTGGGTTTTTATTGCCATGTGTCATCTGTATTTTATATCAGAATTATTGTTCATTGTTTATTGTGATTGTATCATTCTGAATAGCTGGTGTGTGTTCACTGAATGTTGCATTAAGAAGGGCACACACTGGAATTTAGAGCTATATAAGTCTTCCTGTAATGTTTAGATGCTTGAGTAATAATTTCAGAGCAGTGTCCTGGTATGTTACTGAGTACTCTGTGGTAGAGAGAAGCTCTGGGAAACAGGGACTGGCTTGATGCTTGAGTAATAATTTCAGAGGAGTATACTGGTGTGTTATTGAGTACTCTGTGGTAGAGAGAAGCTCTGGGAAACAAGGAATAGCTTGACATTATACTATATGATATGAATGCTGTGACATATGCCAGAGTATAGCATGTCATGTAATGAATGCTTTAGAAATTGGTTATAAAATGTGCATTGGGGTGTGCTCGAGCTTTATAAAATGGTATAATAAGGTGATTTAAAAACATAAACACGGATTGGTTGCTGTCACATGTTGGTTTGTACACGTACTGTGTGGGAACATTAGTGGTGTAACATGTATGGTCAAAATGACAACAGAAAAGAAGCATACATCATTTCTAAGTCTGATAAAAATGAAACTGTTTTAACATGTGGCAAGTCCTCACACTTCAAAATATATAGAGACCAACTCTGAAGTCACAAGCCAGGAAAACGTAATACTTACCTTCTTACTGCTGTCCAATTCTAGCCACTGTAACAAGATGCAAGCAGTCTTTCAATTATAACATTTTGAGCATTGGTCAACTGTCCAGCAGCAAAAGTAATCACTCCCAACCAACCATGTATTCAAACACATATTGTAGGGCCCCCTAACCTTATTCCTGTCCTGCATACACTATGCCAGTGAATATTGCTGTATTTTTATGTTCCTTTGGTCCCCCTCAATGCTACAAGTAACTTTTACATTATTTCTCTCTCTTTCTGTAGTAAGTCATTTCTGTTTAGGTGGAGGGTGGCATCCATCTTCTTTCCACTTGTAGTTGTTCCCACTGTTTGAAAAATTAACTCCTTGACACTCCCACTCATAACACCAGGCAGCACCTAACATCCTTGTCCTATCTATCTGCTAGTTATACCCTCCTAATAAGTGATCACCCCACCAAAAGTTATTTCCTGCTTTTGTCCCACTTTCCAATAGGTTTCCTTAGAATATATTTACAGCACCTTCCAGTGTCTCCACTGTTGTTAACTCTGTGGATGAATCAGTTTCTGCCAGGACAGCATAAGATATTTAAGGAGGAATAGTTGAATGGGTACACCCAGTATGGTGAGATTGTCCCTTATCCCTGATAACACCTAAAGAAATTGTGCTGTCCTTTGTAGTCTCAGAGCAGGAGATAGAATAATCCAAAATTCTGACCATCTCTATCCAAAGACAATTAAAGATAAGAAACTTCATTTCGCAGCTCTAAAAGGTAATTGTAGGGAGGGAAACACCACATCCTCCTGAATGCCTTTTGGAAGATCTTTAAACCACAATAACTACACTGCAGCATGCTTGTCATTTCAAGGGGAGTAAGGAATGACTTTAGTACACATTTGTTTGATGATCACATCTGCAAACTGTAATGTGCGCCTTGCCTGGTTTGTATGCTAATCCCAAATCTATGGAATTTCAGAGAATTCATCGTATTCTGAGGTACGTAGTCTCAGTGTTAATATAAATAAATAACAGAAGTGCAGGGTTGCAGTCCCCCATGTCAAGTGGTACAGAGGTGAAGCCCCACGATGTAAAACTTTTCCAGCAGATTTTAAGATTTGCTGTGTTGTTTAGAAGGTATATATGAGTGTCAAGCAGTAATGGGTACAAGTTTATTAATGCAGCCCATTTAATGACCTCTTACTTAACTGATGTTTTAGTTGCTTACATTGCTAAATGTACTTTCATGTTTTTATTTTAAATTTATTTACCTGGTATTATTATTTTTTTTATGCTCTGAAATGACCTCTCTCAGAAATGTATTTGTACAAAAAAAAAAAAAGAAACCTTTAACCACTATAAAAAGTTTTACATTTCTGGCTTCCTCTCTGTGAAAAAAATAAATGCACAGATAGGTAAAATAAATAAAACTTTTGCTGCTTACTGGTTTAAGAAAGGCAGAGGCCAGGAGGAGAGCATGTGCTGGCGTGAAGGAAATTAGTTTGTATGTTCTTGTATCTTTGTAATGTTAATTTGGGAAATTCTTTTGCAAAACAATGTCCTTGTCTTATTATTGTATTTTAGAAGTCCCAGTCCAAGCGGCAATTACAACTAAGTTAACTAATTTGCAAGTTTTTGTGCGCTGATAAAGAGAACAGAGCACATTGACTACAGAATAGTACAGGAAAATAATAGTAATAATAATCATGATAATAATAATAATAAAGCACCAATTATAAAAAAAAAATCTTGCAGCAAGTTCCTGGAGCTTTTCAGCAGCCCAGGATAATGATGCCTTTTGTCAAATAACAAAATTGAGGCTATTAAAGGTTAGGCTTTGAAGGAGCTATTTGAAGTATAGCTGAAATATTTATCCACTTTTGAAGAATACAGTCAAGAAAATATATAAGATGCTAAAGTTACATGTTTCCTAATTTCTTCAGAAAATTGTACACCCACTAGATCATCCGGAAAGGAAGATGAGGGAATGAATGTGTTCAAGAGACACTGTCAGCGACTGTAGCAAAACATGCAAGTCAGCCAACTTGCAGTGGAAGAAACTGTATCTGAGGAGGCATTTAAAGATTTTAATAATGCATCTTTTGATCAGCATTGTTGGATCTTCATAAGTCCTCTATAATAACGCACCTTATAAACAGACTGACAGCTGCATTATCAACAATGAATATCTTAGTTAAGTGTGTCATTTGACTTTTCATAGTGCTTATGTGCATCTTGGCAGTTCCTCTTATTTGCTATGAGTGTGCTATATTGTTTTCAGCTTTATTTTGATATTTGTGTATCATTGTACCCACACGGAATGCATTTTTAACAAGCACTTGATCTAGCATGAAAACTAGGTAAATAAATACAAAATGCACAGTAGCACTAAAATCCACATCACAATGACAACACAGTGCATTATGACAGTGTTATATACAGCTAAGAGGAAGGGTACTGCAACATGTTTTACTAGGATGCTGTGCACCACAGTGTGACACAATGTGGCAAAGTACAATGCAGCTGAGAATGTGTGCGCGCCAAACCACAACTGTGCAACACAACAGACTTTATAGAACGATGATCTAAAACATCATGCATTCAACATGAGAAAGATGTATATTGTGATAGCTCACTGTTAAGTAATGCACTCTGGAAACACTTGGTTCTAGCCCATATGTTTTTATTTTTATTTTATTTTTATTTTATTTAACATTTGTTGACCGGGAATGTCCGACTAGGTTCCACAGAGCCTGTTTTCAGCGGAGGCCAGGGGAGAAATGCTCCAGATATGTGATACTGCATGGTGGCATAATTTGACAAAACAGAAGTTTGTGATCTGATCTGATGTTGTCAGTCTTCATTCTGTCTTCAACAAGTGGGTTCAGATCCGATCAATCAGATCCGACTTGGCCGATGCTAAAGCTTGCAGTCACCATCAAATCTCTCAAGCTTCTTGCTTACCCACAATGCTCCTACTAAATTACCTTAGATCTTGTTTGCCGATTTTAGCTGTCGGTCGTGGTCTACCGTCTGTCTTGAGCTGTGTTAAATAAGTAAAATGTCTCTGTTTTTCTGTTAAATAGTTTTTCAGTTTTTTGTGACTAATATTGTTATTGTTCTTCTCTCCACTTCTGTCCGTACTCCCTTGCCCGTATGATTTCATTGTAATCCCTTTCATACCATTGTTGGTATTCCCTTGCTGTTTTCCTCTCCTAGTTAGTACTTTTAGCATGTTATATTTATACGTTTTTATATTTGCGGCTGTCCTTGTTGTTCCTTTCCCTTTTCCTTACTTGCTACACTTAGATATTATCATTAGCATCTCCTTTCCCTTATGACTCTGTCATAGTTTCTCTCTGTACCATTGTTGGTATCCCTCTCCCCTTTTCTCTTTTGTGTCTTAAAAAAAATGTTTATTGTATTAGATTGCCTTTTTTCTTTAGTATCTCTCTTTTATTTTGTCAGACTGGATACTATATGATGGCTGACAAACCTTTGGGTTTTAAAAAGTGCTCAAAGTGCGGGCATAAATTACCGCTTTTGAATGCACACACTCTTTGTGTGTACAGTTTGGGCCCTCTGCATTTACAGGAGGACTGCTCAGTTTGCCATGTATTTTATAAACAGCACAGACGAGAGCCTCAATGCTACTATTTCTCCCTAAACAAGCTCCAATCAAACCCTGTTTTCCCCCAAACCTATACCCACCACATACATTAAATCTCTCCTCCTTAAACTTAAACCAGGTTCATCCTCTGTTGACAGATTGCCCTCCTTTCTCAGACTTGCAGCCAACTCTATAGCCTATCCAGTTTCCATACTCAGTTGATCAATTTGTGAAGCCACTGTACCTGACATTTGGAAATCTTTCTATGTAACACCCCTACACAAAGGAGGCAACTCCACTGATCCATCTAAATTTAGACCCATAGCCATACTCTCCCCCTCTCAAAAATCCTGAAAAAATGCATGCATAATCAGCTTCTTGATTTTCTTATCCTAAACAATCTCCTGGTACCCATCCAACATGGTTTCCATCCAAACTGCAGTACCATTACTGCTCTTTTATCTTTCACTCACACAGTTGCCCTTGATAATAATCATCTTGACTCATGCCTATTCATAGACCTATCTAAAGCTTTCAACACGGTATCCTATTCCATACTCTTTTCCAAGCTAACTAACCTTAATCTCTCAAGCTCCACTCTTAATTGGTTTTCTAGCTGTCTCTCAAATAGAATGCAGTCTGTCAGATGGCATTCCTCCTATTCCCCCTTCCTACATATCCACACAGGTGTTGCCCAGGGTTCAGTCCTTGGACTTCTTCTATTCAACATTTCCACCAATGACCTCCATACCTCCTGCTGCCATTCCTGTCTTACTCAGAATGCTGATGATTCTACTCTTATCTCCTCTTCTGATAACATCTCTAAACTTCACACTCTTACCCAAAACTCTTTTCTCTCTGTTTAAAGATGACTCACCAACAACCAGATTATTTTAAATCTGAAAAAGACCAAACTTTTACTCTTTCTTCCAAAATCACTCTCACATCTTAAACCTACCTTTACCATCTCCTCCTCAAATAAAACCATCATTAAAGTTGAAGCCCACACAAAGCTACTAGGAATTATTATAGATGATCAATTAAAATTTGACCTCCATGTCCACCAGTCTATCAAGAAAACAAACCAAAAACTTGGTCTACTCTATAGGAATAAAAAATTCCTAACTTATGAGTCTCATACCTTTCAACCTGAAATCATCAAAAATCTGGACAAAGGCACATGAAAAATAGGTACAAATCTGTACGCTGATTAACATAAAATGTGCATACATAACTATGTAACCCTGCCCACTCTGGTGGAATTGTGGGATACCAACTTTTAAATGCAAATTTAAGAACAGACAAAATATTAAACACAAAATAAACAGAACAGTAGTGTTTTATTTACATTAATTATTGAACTTGTATAAAACGTTGAACTTATGCAAACTGCAAAACTAAAATACAGTTTTCTTTTATAAAAATAAAATTAACTGCTTCAACTTTCTACAGCCAGAAAATAAGTGAGCTGCATTTAAACAGAGGAAATCAGCAGATAGGTAGATTTACAGACTGAGCGCTTTTTCGCAAATGTAATCAGTTCTTTCAAAGCAGAGAAGTATAGCAATTAATTGAATTCAAATATCTGTAATAATATATGGATTTAGCTAACACTAGGAGTACATTTAATATAATTTCTACAAAGATCATTATGAAACAATATTTTCTATGGAAAATATTTAAGCAATCTATTGCAGAACTATCCATACAAAACATTATCTTTGAAACACATTTAGATTTATGAACTAACATTGCATTTAGCTGTTTTTAAAAATGATTATCTACAAATAAAGTGCCTGTTGCCCTTGAAGAATAAATTGCCTATGTTACATTAAAAATGATAAGCTAGTAATATTGCAATAGGGAATGGAGGCAAACTGATAACAGGTTAATAGTTACTAGGTATCTCTGCCAAAGAAGACATTCTCAGGACTGCAGCAGCCACCCTATTTAAAAGTGCAACACAGTACAGTATCAGCAATCCAGCCACATACTGTGGGAGTAGAACCCACAGCATTTTGCATCAAAAGTAAGTATACTACCTGTTGTACTACTAACAATGCAAACAGATTTGGTATAAGCAGCACTAAACTTCTGTCCCCCTGAAGAACTATGCAGCACAAGAAATCTGGTAAAAAAACAATTTTTTTTTTGGGGGGGGGGGGGGCAAAGGCTCAAAACCAGGGACACATTTTAAACATTGCTTGTATAATCTAAGAAAGTTGCTAGAATAAAATGTTTTGTGGTATCATGCGTTTCCTGAAAGATAGGAAGACTGAAATTTAGATGGCTATCATTATTTAGTGAATTCAGTTCTCACTGGTTTGCCAGAAACCACAAATTTTAAGAAGAACAGACAAAATGTATGAGCCAAGCATTTCAGACATTCTGTGAAACTTTGGACAGTTGAGAACTATGGACTTAACTCCTTGAATCACAAGTGGTGCTATGGGTAGAGAATTTAGATTCTCGTACCTAAGGTACAGGGTTCGAGTCTGAGTAATCCTTACCACCAGTTATACCTAACTGGGGCATTTCACGCACACACACACACACACACACACACACACACACACACACACACACACACACAACACACACTTCGGCCGTGCTTGCTTAAATGGAATTTCACAGCAAAGATGCACACACAGTTCTGTTCTAACTAGCGCTGCATAAAGCAGCTCTTCAGAAAAGCTATGCCACTAACATTTTTTTATTCTTTTTTCTTACCTGGAGGCTGAGACCTGCAGACATGGTCGGTGGGCTCTGTAGAACTTAAATTATGCACATCTGCCTTCATTGCTATTATATTCCCCATTTACCTCTAAATAGTTCAAAATAAATATCTGACCGAATCCAACAGGCAGTAGCTGATGTCATCACGCACACCCCTGTAGGCTGGTGATGAGTGGTGATGTCAGCCATAAATTTAAATTGTAAATACAAAAAAATTAAAGGGGGCCACTCAGGAATTTGTGGCACCCCATTATTTTCCCCTCAAAACCGGTAAATACTAAGGGATTTGGTACGGTTGAGAGGTGTGATGAGTCTAGACTCTCCCTCGCTCAAGCCTATTTACTTCCTAGCCTTCTCTATGCCGCCCCTATCCTTACTAGCCTTCAGTCTTCCTTAGTTACTAAGTTTGAATAGACATACAATAAAACTGTAAAATTCACTGCAAATCTATCACACACCTCTCATCACTGCCTAGCACTCAAACTACAGTGACTCGAATTCCCCCATCAACAACTGCCACAACTTCACATAACTCACTTTCTACTCAACAAACCCTCAGCCTGTCCCTCACTATCTAATCTTATAACCTACTGTCCCCCACATGACCACTCCATAGTATAGACCAAGTCCTTCTTCAAAAATACAAACCCAGTAAAACTATCAGGAAACTATTATACAAATGTTCAACATCTCATAATTGGAATAAACTACCACTCAACTGAAGAAGCATTATACACACCAGTCATTTCAAAAAAGCATTAAAAAATTACCTATCTAAATCTTGGATATGCCCTTGTCAAGACCCTACATAAACCCTTTCCTCCTCCCTTCTACTACTAATTCAATCTTCTAACCACTCCTGTGATGTTAATTGCTTAAACATCTCTACCTCCTATTCCATATGTAATAACAATTGTATAAAATTAATTTTGCATATATTGACATGTACTATTTATCATCATTATATTTAATATCTGTACCTGGTGTAATCCAGTACAGAAGCCTCAGGTTCCCTCCCAGGGAATTTTGATTTCCTCTTCTGAGACTTCCCCAGAGCACCCCACCGAGGAAGTTCCCAGGAAGAGGACATGCAAGAGGAAGCAACTAGACTCCCTACAGGAGTCTGTCACTGAAGACATAGATTTCAACGAGGGTGAAGGGTCCCCACGGTTACCTCCTGAGGATGTCCCCTTTGGAGACATTCTAGAAATCCTTAAGCAGAGAGGTGACTGGACTCCCTCCAACCCTACACTGGAGGAATCTGTTCCCCTAGAGGCATTCAGTGCTGGACAGTCTATTTCCTGGGTGACTCCACCCGCTGACAAGCTCATTGACATAATCTCTAGGTAGGTGTGGAAGGAACTCAACTCCAAAGAACTCATAACTTGGAGACCGGACAGGATTATGGCACCACCTGCAGACAGAGAATTTTGGGGGAAAGGGGTTCCAGGTGATGCATTTGTCATTGTGGTGGCCACAAAGAAGGAACTAGCCGATGAGAGAGCCAGTCATTACCAATTCAAAATACTGCCCTTTGGACTCACCACAGCCCATAGGGTGTTCACCAAATGCCTGGCAGTAGTAGCAGCTTACCTCAGACTGCAGGGATTCAAGATGTTTTCCTAAATGGATGACTGGCTCAATACCGCTGCAACCAGGCATCAACTCATGCATGCAAGGGATAAGGTTCTCCGCACCTGTACTGTTCTAGGAATAACCATAAACTACAGCAAATCATAACTTCAGCCAACTCAGACATTGGAATTTATTAAAGCACTTCTCAGTACAAAAGCTGCCATTACTTCCCTTCCACCACACTGAGTTCAAACAATAAGGTCACAGGTCAAGAAAGTTGTAGATAACACCTCAATTTCAGCCTGCACAGTTCTCCAAACTTTGGGCCTCATGGCAGTGGCAATAACCTTTGTTCCACTGACCAGGTTTTACATGCGGATCCTTTGATGGATGCTGGCTACTCAATGGTCAATCTTTCATCAGTCAATGTCATACTGGATAAAAATTACCAATACTTGCAAAGGAGATCTGTACTGGTGGATCTAATCTGACATACTGCTCCATGACCATCCCTTCATCCCCCAACAGCCCAAGGCTATAGTGACCACAGATGCTTCCCAGATAGGGTGGGGGAGCATTATCTGGGAAAGACAGTCCTGGGTACTTGGTCCCCCGAAGAGGCCAACTTGCATATAAATGTCCTAGAGATGAGAGCTGTGCTCTTGGTGTTGTGAGCATTTCAATGTGTTCTTCCCTCTGGGATGATTGATATTCAAATGGACAACATGTCAGTTGTCTGGTACATCAACAAACAAGGGGGAACCAAATCTTACCCATTGTGTTGAGAAGCTCTGAGTCTGGCAGTGGGCAATTTCTTCTGACTGCTTTCTTTTAGAAACACACATTTTGGGGAGATCCAACATGACTTTAGACAAACTGAGCAGGTGAAATCTTCTTCCACATGAGTGGCCCCTCAACGAGAAAGTGGCAGACAAGATTTTCCATCATGGGACCAGCTATGCTGTGTTCTTTTTGCCTTTCCCCTAAACAACAAGTGCAGCAACTACTTTGCCCTAATTCCCCCAGAGGGGCAGTCACTGAGGGATGCTCTACTTTAATATTGCCCCCCTACCCCAGTCTCCTTTATGCCTTCCTACCAACCTCATTGATTCCAAAATTTCTGCAAGATCGAAGAGCACAGTAATTCTCATTGCCCCCTATTAGCCTTGACAAATTAGGTTTCCCTTAATATGGCCTCACCTGGTTCAACCACCATGGAACCTAGATCCAACTCTGGACCTTCTGTCTCACCCGATGGGCATAACTCACCTGGATATAGCAAACCTCAAGCTGAGTGCTTGGCTTCTCCAGTTTCCTTAGTAGCCAGACAATCTATGCTCTCATCATCTGTCCAGCGTATAATTGTATCTTCCTATAAACCCTCAACAAGAAAAACATATTCCAGTACATGGAAAAGAGTTGCCTTTGGGCTCAGCAACACAATCTTGACCCATTTTTAGCTCCTATCAATCACATTTTACATTTCCTTGCACACATACTTCAGAACGGTGCTAGTTCTTCAACCGTTGAAGTACAACTAGCAGCAAATTCAAATTACAATGCAGGTTTTAATGGCACATCCATAGCTTCTCATAAATTGAGCAAGGGCTTCTTAAATAGGTCCCTTCTTCTAAGGTCTCCTTTTAAAGAACCAACTCCTCCATGGGATTTAAATTTGATGCTTCAGTCTCTCACACAACCTCCCTTTGGACCAGTAGCTACATGTGACCTGAAATATCTTGTATAGTAGACAATTTTCTTGGTTTCCATTACTTTCACAAGAAGAATTTTGGTGATCCAAGCATGATCTTCTAAACCTCCATACTTGGTTTTCCACAAAGATAGAGTGACCTTACATACCAATCCATCCTTTCTTCCAAAGATGGTGTTAGAATCCAACATCAGTAGAGCTATTAGTCTACCAATGTTTTCTCCCACGTTTACCAACAAAGGAGAATATATCTTATAGTTACTGGATGTTCATAGGCAACTGCAATTCTATTTGCTTAGAACAGAAAAAATAAAGAAAGCTGACCATCTGTTTATTTCTTTCTCTGAACCAACATTGGGAAAACCAGTTTCCAAAGTTACCCGATCAAAGTGGTTGACAAATTGCATTTCCTATGTCTATGATAATTGGGCATTTCTCTTACACATCCCTTGAAAGTGCACACCACTAGATCCATGACTACTTCCAGTTTTTTCAATCAAAAATGTCCATTGACAATATTTGTGCAGCAGCAACATGGGCTACTCACCATACTTTTGTCGCGTATTACAAGCTGGATCTAGTCTCCAGAGGTAGAGCATTATTTGGTTCTATGGTGCTTAGGAATATCCTTCCTTGAGTCCTTTCTGGACACAGGTAGCTAGGGATGCTGTCCCACTTATTGAGGATAGAATGATGATTGACAACATCAGATAAAGACGTTATGTACTTACCATAATGTTCCATCTGTGTTGTAGATCCTCATTCTTCCTCAACTCCCCTCATACCAACCCAAATCCTATGGCTTCTGGAGGAACGAGTATGTACATGGTCTTGTCTCTAAATATTTATTTTTATATATGGTGTCTGGATATGTCTTTTCCATAACTTTCTTAATCTTCCTACACTAATGTAGCAGCAAGCAAGATCTGAGGTAATTTGGTAGGTGCATTGTGGGTAAGGGAGAAGCTTTAGAGATTTGGTGGCTGCAAGCTTTAGAATTGGCCGAGTCGGATCCGATGGATCAAAACTGAATCCACTTGATGAGGAAGAATGAAGATCGACAAAACAGATGGAATGTTGTGGGAAGTACATAACTACTTTTTCTTAATGCAATGGAATGAAGTTTTATAGAAGTTGTTAAGGAGCTTTTTTGTCTTGTACAGAAGTTATTATCTTCAATTCACTGCTCAGTAGTGCTGTCACAATAGTAAAGTAACACAGTATTCTGCATGGCTGTGTGCTGTTAGCCATCAACATTGTTTTGGCCTGTCGTCAGTGACAGATATTTAAGACTATTGTCTGATAACGCATATCACTTTAATATAAAGTGAAACAGATATTTAATTATGTAACACTGTGCACGTAATCATTGCAGACCCCACCTCACAGGGCTCATATAAAGTTTTAGCATTTATCTTATGTTTTTCATTCTTTCTGCAGAAACCTCAAGCACTTATTAATGGGATTCCTCTACCTCCAAAAATCGTTCCTCCCAGTAGACCTAATACTAAACTAAACAAAAAGCTGTCACACCCAAGCACAGGTACTGGTAACAAATGTAATATTTTGAGCAGCAAAAAAGTTTATTTGGTGATGTGTAAATGCTGTAGTTGACTGATTGATTAACTGATTTATTGTCTGAATGACTTACATTTACTGCTAATTTGTATTGCAGTATTTAAGCCCAAAAAACTTCTTTCCAAAGGCTTAACTCAATTAAAACTGGAGACAAGGAAGAAGAGAAACACTTAAGAAGCAGCTACACAGAACAACAAATTACTAACAAGCACAAATAAGAAGGAGTAAAGTATTGCTCTGGACTAATTAATTAATTACTAATTGACAATACAGTGAAGTGGAAAGGAGAGAAGAAAAGACTGACCAGAGGAGAGAAGCATGCATTTATATGCTGAAGATAGTATAATAGGTCGCTAATGGGCAGATGAGGATAAAACCAGATATTCTGTTACGCTGTTGCCATTAAAAGAGGCTTTGTTGCCTTCTTTAATGGTTAATAAAAGAATTAAAAAAAAGACACCATGTTGTGTGGGGTGGGTCCTGGAAGCAGAGCTCTGTCAATAATAAGAGACTAAACAACATTTTTATTTATTTTCTTTTATTCTTTTGCTGAACAGGTTAGTCCCACTAGTACAGTAGCATCTTTTCAGGGCAGACGTGAGGTGGTATTTATACTACTATGCTGTAGTTCACCCCTCGCTTCATTTAGATTTTCCATGCCTGGCTCGATTTTCATTTTAACTGAAAACAGTAAATGTGCAGCATATAAAACTGCAATGTAATTTCCATTTCCAGAGCCTGCACTGAACTGTTTGCCAAATGTAGTTTCGACCAATTTTTTAATGACAAGTTGAGGCACACCCTGAGCTCCAGAGATAATGTTATATCTGTTTAAGGAAAAAAAGAACACCGTCTTATTAGTATACTCTCCACTTCTTTTGACTTATACAGTGTTTAATTTCCATTCTCTTCAGCATACTTGAACAATGATTGTGCACGGTTCTTAAATGTGTTGTGAAACTGCATTGTAATGTCTATAAGCCAAAGTTAGTAGATACATTCCATGAAAATAGCATAGTGTACTATGCAGCAAAGGAAGCTGGGAAAAAAGGTGATACATGATGTGGAGCCATCAAAAGTCAAATAGTTATGAGACTCAATCAGACTACATCTAGGGTAATTGTTACAACTAGAAATGTATTTCTATAGATTAGATAATCATTCATTAGGTTAACTATCACAGTCTTGAAAATCATAATCCTGAGACCATAATATTGAATTACCAAAACACTGAAGACTACAATATCAAACTCCCAGACATGACCCCCTGCAGGACCCATGTTAGCATTTATTCCTAGGTTCACACTGGTAGAGGGATATGGTATTTTAATTTTTTAGATATTGTGGTCCTCAGGGGTTTGGCAAACAAATATTATAGTCTTTGTTGATGATTTTCAGAGGTTTTGGTTTTCAAGACTGTAATAATAAACTGTAAGGCACAGGAGAACTGAATGAAGGAATCACAAAAGTTGCAACACGTTTGCAGGCCTGCAACCACACAAAGTGAGGGTGAGACATGGCAAGTCAAAATAAAAATCCAGCAGCCGGTTTTAATCAACACTAACGAACTTAGCACTTTTGTCCTATAACTTAAAGGATTTCTTCAGAGTTGACGTAAAGTGAAAAAAAAAATCTCTTGAAATACCTCAGTCAATTACTAAAGTCCCACCAAAGCAGGAAACATTATAAGGAACAAATATTCTTAAAGAGAACACTACCCAGAAAAAATACAATTACATATACCAATATAATATATGTAAACGCATGTATAAATAATGTTGTATAAAATCAACCGAATATTTAATCAACATATAAAAATAAAACATTTAAAAAATACCAGAATAGTTTACAGATTACTAGCTCATTGTTTCACTAATTATTGATAAAGTGTCATTAAGCCATGTTTTTTGCATGCATTCAATTTTAACTGCCACAATAACTCCTTAAAATCTAACTTGTATGAGCAGTCACCACCTCTTTCAGGTTTCAAAAGTTGATCAATAATAAAAAAAATAAAACTCTTTTAAAAGTAACACATAATATTGAATGTCTAAACAGTGCATTCATGTGATTTCTGTTTTTAATGTCATTAACATGTTTATACCCTATGCTGCAACCTCCTTACTGTCTTACCTACCTATTATGCACTATAGGCAGTGCAGGTAGCTAAACAAACTACTCTTCTACTGTTACAATTCAGGTATCCTGCAGAGGGTATCAATCTATTATATCCCTCTATAGTGACTTGAGGGCCATCGTTAATGTTCCTACAATATTTACAGGCCTCACATTCGTACATAGTTGTTGGTTTATGTAAAGTGTAGGAAATATTATCTGCCTTAATAATCTCTAACAGTAATTTCAAATTCTTTCCTTTACTAAAAACTGTTTGAAGTTTCTTGCCCAGTTTATCTTTTAATTCCTGAGTGAGAGTGATTTGCCAATTTTTGTTCATAATATTATCAATTTACGTGGCATCACTTTTGAAGGCTAAAACCATAAAGGTTCTTTTATTTAACCTCTCATCTCCACTGTGATTAGGACACTGCATGAAATTGCCACCCAAAATTGGGCCACATTTAGTCGAAATGGCCTGCAAAATCTGTTTTGAGATTATGCAAAAAATCATGGAGATAATCTCTAGAAATAAGAATAACTATTAAAACCTCCAACCGGTCCTTCAAAATGTTGTAATCACTAATAATTCTAGCCAGTCTTATCATCTACCCTTCATTATATTCCTCTTTTGATGCAATGGATGACAACTATCATAGTGGAGTTGGGAATTAGAAAATGTTTCCTTTCTAAACACAGTGACTGTAAAACACCTTTTACCCAAATCTTTACAAAGTGTCACGTCAAGGTGATAAATCTTTAAAAAATCATAATGGTATGTACATTTTTAAGAAATCAGTAGTGTGCTCTGTATTATCAATACATTTCATAAAGTGATTAATCTCACCATTACATAAAATTAAAATGTCATTAAAAAACTGTAATATACTTGAATGAAACTATAAAACTCAGATGTAAAAATGACATTTTTTCCAGGAAGCTAGGACTAAATTTATGTAAATGGGTGCACACGAAATGCCCATTGCCACTGCAGAAATCTGCTGAAAATACTCACCCACAAAATGCAGAAAATTATTTTTTAACACAATGTCCATTAACTCACACAATGCCATAATATCATTTTAATCGAAGGAAGAAAAATCAATTTTTACATGCAAAAAATAATCTAACTGTATGTCATGTGGTATGACTGGGAAAATATTAATCATGTCAATGGTCACCAAAAAACTTTACTCAATAAATGATGCCTCACTGAGATTTTCTAAAAAGTGCCAAGAATCCTTCAGTACAAGTAAAAAGTTATCTAACAAAGTTTTGCAGCCCTTTTCTTAATATAACATATTACACTTGCAGCCATATTTAGGTGACAAGAACTTAATTCAGTTTGCGTAAAATGGAAAAGAATATGCAATTAATTACATGTAGTGTAATAAAAAAATCTCAGACTTAGAACTGATGCTTTCAATCAGAGTTACAAATTCTTGGTAGAGAACACACTTGGAAGGAACTACCAATTAAGTACTATATATCAGTGAGGCTTATGCATAATTCAGAAAGTTATTACAAACACATTAAACTTTCAGGATCCACCAGACTTTGTAGTCTGTTGCTTGCTCTCACTTGAATGATCAGACACATAAGCACAAGTCAATTCTAGGAGGGAATCTGGATTTCTTGGGCCTGTAACAAGGAAGTCATTCAACAAACAATGCATTGGGATACTTAACCATGAGAGAAGATTAAAGACAGGAGCAGCTACACCAGTGTGTAAGACCACACCAGCCACACCTCACACCTCTACATTTTCAGATCGCTCTTCCTGAGTTCTGGGCTGCAAATCAAAGTTATGTGTAAATGTTTTATGACTTCTTGAAAACAGGTTAGCTTTTCATCATGTAAACTTTCTTTCCCTTTAAAGAATAGCGTTTATGATTGCAGTTAAGTACTTTGACAAATCTATGAAACCATTGCAAACACTATTATAATATATTTACAGTCTCAAAGAGAGTAATGTTTTCAGTTCTTTGAAAATTACCATTTAGCATACATATTTTCACTCACACACACACACATTTTTCTGTATTATGTTCTTCTTTAGCTCAACAGGGGCTGAGATGATACTACAGTGTGACATTTCAGGCAGCTTGTGGAGCTTTGGAAAGAGAGACTTTTCTGGACTCGTAACTCTGTATTAACACATTTAAACATTATTTCAAGTGTGTGTGTGTGCGTGTGTGTGCGTGTGTGCGTGCGCGTGTGTGTGTGTGTGTGTGTGTGTGTGTGTGTGTCTGTGTGTGTCTGTAGATGTGCATGAGAGAGAGAGAGTGTATGACAAATAAAGGAACCCAAAGAATAATGGTGTCAAACAATAATGATCAGAAGTTACCCCAAGTAAAAGCTGTAACAAATCCACATTCATTGTGCATCACAGCACCGCCTCATGACCTAACATATGCAAAAACACTTAACAAGCAAACATATAAACAAACACAAACCATTTCTAGAAACTAACGACTGCACAGCTGGCAAATTTATAATTACTTTTAAAATAATTATTTCACATCTGTTTGTCTTTATACAAAAACTTCCATTGCTTCTAGCCAGTTTTGTTTTATAGAGAGATAAAGCCCTAACTACAGTGCAGGTTACCCATGTCTCACTACTGTCTCAGAAGCCTACAGTAGCTGGCAGGGATGTATGGCACTGAGTGGCCACTGTTGACTTGCCCATACATGGGGGATGGAGGCAGCTGTGGTTTGCTACTTCAGTACAGCTAGCAGGAGCAGTGGATGTTGTTCTCATGGAGTATGAAACAAGCCTGCAAACAGCTGATGGCAGTGTGGATGCATGCATGTATGTGAACCAAGATATATATGCAGGCACACTCTCTATGGTTGGCAGCATGAAAGCAGAACTGAGTCAGCTTTTGCAGAGGAGGGGCATTGCTCCAGCAGGGGAGGGTAGGCCAACCCACAGAGGCAATAAGCTGGCCTATTCCCCATCACCCAACTCTCTCCATAGTAGAGAATAAATGGGCTAATAAGGCACCCAGGGCGGAAATAAACAGGTCAAATGACTGTCTCATAGCCAAGGGATGTCAGTGGAATGGATGGCCTAATTCATAGGAAGGAAAACAGTATCATTACATTCTTCCAAACCAGCACAAGAAATGCACTTAGAACACACAGACACCAAACAGTCTCCTCTAATACACACTTACACAAACACACCCACAAAACTATGAAAGCATTTACATGGGGGACTTCATCTCCCTCTCACCCCCTAACCTAAATGTACCAAATTCAATGGTGCACAATTGTGACTGAAGGGAAGTACTAATTTAAAGCGTAGAGTTAACATAACGTCAGCTATACCAGAATCCAACAAAGTCACTGAGCAGAGGACTAAAGCTGTGCCTTGTTAATGAACTACTACCAGAATCCAACAAAGTCACTGAGCAGAGGACTAAAGCTGTGCCTTGTTAATGACCTGCTACCAGAATCCAACAGTCACTGAGCAGAGGACTAAAGCTGTGCCTTGTTAATGAGCTGCTACCAGAATCCAACAAAGTCACTGAGCAGAGGACTAAAGCTCCGCCTTGTTAATGAGCTGCTACCAAAATCCAAAGTCACTTAGCAGAGGACTAAAGCTCTGCCTTGTTAATGAGCTGCTACCAGAATCCAACAAAGTCACTGAGCAGAGGACTAAAGCTCTGTCTTGTTAATGAGCTGCTACCAGAATCCAACAAAGTCACTGAGCAGAGGACTAAAGCTCTGCCTTGTTAAGCAGCTGCTACCAGAATCCAACAAAGTCACTGAGCAGAGGACTAAAGCTGTGCCTTGTTAATGAGCTGCTACCAGAATCCAACAAAGTCACTGAGCAGAGGACTAAAGCTCCGGCTTGTTAATGAGTTGTTACCAAAATCCAAAGTCACTGAGCAGAGGAATAAAGCTCCGCCTTGTTAATGAGCTGCTACCAGAATCCAACAAAGTCACTGAGCAGAGGACTGAAGCTCTGGCTTGTTAACGAGCTGCTACCAGAATCCAACAAAGTCACTCAGCAGAGGGCTGAAGCTCTGCCTTGTTAATGAGCTTTTACCAGAATCCAACAAAGTCACTGAGCAGAGGACTAAAGCTCTCCCTTGTTAATGAAGTGCTACGGGAATCCAAGAAAGTCACTGAGCAGAGGACTAAATCTCTGCCTTGTTAATGAGTTGCTACTAGAATCCAACAAAGTCACTGAGCAGAGGACTAAAGCTCCGCTTTGTTAATGAGCTGCTACCAAAATCCAACAGTCACTGAGAAGAGGACTAAAGCTCTGCCTTGTTAATGAGCGGCTACCAGAATGCAACAAAGTCACTGAGCAGAGGACTAAAGCTGTGCCTTGTTAATGAGCTGCAAATAGAATCCAACAAAGCCACTAAGCAGAGGACTAAAGTTCTGCTTTGTTAATGAGCTGCTACCAAAATCCAACAGTCACTGAGCAGAGGACTAAAGCTCTGCCTTGTTAATGAGCTGCTGCCAGAATCCAACAAAGTCACTAAGCAGAAAACTAAAGCTCTGCCTTGTTAATGAGCTGCTACCAGAATCCAGCAAAGTCACTGAGCAGAGGACTAAAGGTCTGCCTTGTTAATGAGCTGCTACCAGAATCCAACAAAGTCACTGAGCAGAGGACTAAAGCTCTGCCTTGTTAATGAGCTGCTACCAGAATCCAACAAAGTCACTTAGCAGAGGACTAAAGCTCTACCTTGTTAATGAGCTGCTACCAGAATCCAACAAAGTCACTTAGCAGAGGACTAAAGCTCTGCCTTGTTAATGGGCTGCTACCAGAATCCAACAAAGTCACTTAGCAGAGGACTAAAGCTCTGCCTTGTTAATGGGCTGCTACCAGAATCCAAGAAAGTCACTGAGCAGAGGACTAAAGCTCTGCCTTGTTAAGG